>NW_017100130.1:872315-882872 GCF_001263275.1 Habropoda laboriosa | reverse complement strand
GCTAATAATATAGATAATCATATAAAAGAGCAAAGAATTGTAACATATAAATTATTTTTCCTTCACAATACTTTGTACTTTATAAATAATGAGCAATTTTTTGAAGTACATAAATAATGACGGATGAGTATGTGAGGTACAAAACAAAAGTGAAGATATGAATTAACAGAACTTCCTTTCAAGTATTGTAAAACCATATTTTTCTTGTCCCTAAATCGCAGTTTAATACTTTTTTTTAGAGCGAAAAAATATTATAGAAAATCATTACAAACTTGAAAGCAAATATATAATCTTATAGTTTTATTGTAATGAACAAATGATAAATGTAAAAGAGTTATAGACGCAATCGAAGTTATTAAAATAGCAGTCGCAGTAATTAAAAACGCACGTAAAGTAACTAAAAATTTGTTTCATCGATAAATTTGGAAATATAATGTCCATGAAAATGAAGTTACAATCAGAAAAGAATGTTTTGTGTCTAGAAATCTTCGTTCAGGAATTTTTAATATCTAATACTGGGAATTCTGTTCTTTTTTTTTTATTTATTTCTATCACCTCCAGCCAGAAGTCTTCATTAATACTTCTCCTACAATTTACATTACATAGATTCGATGGTTGAACTAAATCCTAACATTAAATAGATAGGATATCAACTTCAGTTTAATCGTACAAGTAAATGTTTGTTTGACACACGCAGTAACATGCAAGTAATAATTGATGCTGAAAATACGATCTTATTTAACGAAGTTTATACATTACTGCTCAATACAAACACTAACAATGTATGTAAAATTTTATACCTCTCATACTGTGCACTTCCAATAATATATTTTTAAAATATCTTGTTTTTGTTATCATGATATAAATTATAATTATCTTTTCCATTTAATATACATTGCTAATGAAATTAATGTATCTTTGACATCATGTGATAAAATTATTTTACTCTTCATTCACTTCCCCAGTTTTTTATTATGGATTCCTATATCTATTTTGATGGAAGTGGGATAATAGGAGTATAATTTATTACAATAGTGTTTCTGTTTTGCCAGATATTAGCAGTAAATTTATACATATTTATGGTATTAACTCTATTGTGAACATTTTTTTTTATATGGTTTAGTTATTTTCCAAAAAAGGAAAATCTATTTCTCCATGAGTATGTTATATTGAATGTATTTTACAGCATCCTTCATAAATATGGTGATAAACTGTAACCAATGATGTTACATTTCGTAATTTTCAGTTTATTCATATTAATAAATAATTAGAGTACACTTTTAAAAATATTTATTGCTTTCAGATTATTGTCCACAGGTACATAACTTCTCAAGGAAACTTTAGACAAAATATCGATTGAATGTAGATGGTTTGAAATATGTATAATAGTATCTTTAACTGAAAAGTAACATTAATAATGTTAAGATTAAATTAATATTTAACACTTTAGTGGCATTCAGAAACTTATACGAGAGGATTTTATTTCTTACACATAGAATTATAAGAACCTTGCTTATAGAATTGTAATATAGTTGCACGTAAGAAGAAAATCTGATTAGACGTAAACAATATTTTTCCAGAATTTTTAATAGAATTTTCATTAGAAATAAGAAAATATCATTTACCAATACATATTGCACGTTATATTTGTAAAGAGTTAAACTAACGTAACAAAACTACATACCTACATCTCTATACGGATTATTTATTCGAAATACCTTAACAAATGCATACGAGTCGAAGAAGTTTGAAAGCAATTTGAATAATATTCGCAAAATATCTTTAGCTATTCGATAGAGGGTACGTGTACATTATATATAAACTTCAAGTAGAAGTTACATCTATTAAAAAGGAAATTGAATATGCATTAGGGAGAAAGAGAATTAAAATACGACGATTTGAATGTTGCAATGTTGAACTAATCTGTATCTTTAATTTCACGAAGGAAATAGAGAAAAACAGGAAGTTTTCCAATTTCTTCGTTTTGCGACGAACGCAAAACGCAAGCTGCTGTTCCTTTGAAAAATATCTTTTCAATAAGGGTTAAGTGGACACTGACAGTTACAACCGCATTTAATAATGCTTTCCTTTCTTTCTTCAATTCCAGCACCAGATACAGCAGTTACCGCAGCAACAAAATAATCTTCAGCAAAATAACGCTCAGAGCTTACAACAGCGAGACAATATGCCGAGAGGAAAGGATTCGAAGCCAAGAGGACGGATGACCGCATACGCGTTCTTCGTGCAAACATGTCGTCAGGAACACAAAAAGAAACATCCCGAGGAGAAGATCGTTTTTCGGGAATTTTCTAAAAAATGTGCAATGAGGTGGAAGGTAAGCAATGCCCTTGCATTTTTACTTATTTAACTTCGTTTAAATGTTAACTGCTACTTCTTTGCTTTGCATTTAATATTAAGAAGGATATAGTAAAATGAAGGACTGCTTAGTACAATATAATTTTAAAATAGTTTCCTGAGTATGCAGTAGTTCAGGGGCATATTATATATTATGTTTTTACAATTTTTCGAGTATTTGAAAATGTACTCTGTCATTAATATGCGATCAGTCACTCAGAAGGTTGCTTAGGTTAATTACAGGATCGCCAATTACTAAGTTACATCAGTTTTAAAGTGTACAATACTTCAAAAGCTTGAACGTACTACGTTTATGAAACGTAAAGTCATTCTTTCATTTCTGATGTTTTGAAATTTAATTTTTCAAATTTGTTTTGAAATATAAATTTCACTAATAAGAAAGTAATCATTAATTTTATTAATTTCTAACCTATTAAATATTTTACATGTTTCGATGTATTACAAATGTATAGTTATATTTTATGTATTTTTTACATTTTGCAGAATCATTATTTTCTAATTGTTTTGTGTAGTAACAATCATTTGATTTCAATTTTACTAATGTAAGGGGTAAAATATACGTGCGAAGTATTTCAAGCATAATACTAAAAGAAATCTTATTGAAAAGATATTTTTAAAAGAAAATGCTTATTAGAAATACATCTGTACTAATAAAGCATTTTCTTTTAAAAACATCTTTTCAATAAGATTCGAAATAATCAACGGTAATTCTAATTTTTCTTTTTCATATTAGAATACGTATCGCTTAACATATAACCTGATTAGGTTTAATTTTTGTATTTCTGTTAACGTTTGTAGTTCCTTTAAATTACTTTGAGGGAGAAAATAACATTCCAACACTCCAAATACACATCTGGTTGATATAAACTTACAATATAAAAACATAAATGATAAAAGAAGTTTGTGAAAGCGTATTATGGGATATAAAAACATAATCCTCGTTAATATGCACAATATTGAAAAATTTTAAATGATGTGATTTTGATGAAGTTACATATTACATACTTCTAATAAGACTTTTTTGTCTTTTAAGGGATTATACTAATTTGACCGATTCAAGAAATAGATTTTTTTTTCTTCATAAGAATAAAGACAATTTATCCATAACCGAAGTTCGAATAGGAAGTTGTCCTAATTCGTTGAAAATGAATGCGATACACAGCAAGTTTCCGTGAACTATTTGCGCTGATTGTCACGACACGCATTTTTTCTAGGGTTCGTTTCTTGCGAATTGACCTGTACTATTTCTAAGTAATGACGTCAGTAGGGAAATCTCAGTAAAGTTTCTTGAACGTTACTTAGGTGAATTTAATCAAAATTCCAACGAAAGTTGTAATTCGCTTTTTTGGAAAATCGCATCAAAAGTTTTTTTAACGGAGTAAAAACGGTGGGAACAGCTGAAAGCACCGCTAAGTGCATTTTTATGAAGAATTTACATCAATTCTTTGTGTTATGAAGGTAATGAAGGTAATGAGCATTTTACTTGGCCCCATTGTTTTTCAAATTGCACAGAAGATTAATTTATTATGAGTCGACCACATCGGAGATTTCAACGTAGGAAGCAACCAAAGAAGCTTGATTAATCAAAAAAATAAAGAAAAAGTCCAAAGAGATGCCAATAAGGAGCATGAACAAGTATGCTATGGTGTACAAATAGCTCATTGAAAATACAGGTCAAAATTTTGAACTTGTTTAGAAAAATGCATTACGAAAACTTCGACTACCTTTTTCTGGAAATCATGTTTTTCGAAACAATGTGAGCTGTAACTTCAGTAAAAGTAACTGTATCGATTTTTATGAAATTTTACACAGATTTTGTGCTGTTCATACAGCAAAAACAATTTTTTAAATTAGTGTTTTTATTACTTTAAAATAAATTTCTGAAAAGGCGCTTCTTTCAGAAGAGGCCAAGGTAATCCTACAAGATATATACGTAAATGGTGTTCACGGAAATTAGTTCGTTTTTGAAAATATTTTAGGAATTAATGATGGTTTGTAGTGCTATAAACTGCAGTAAAAATATAATTAATTTAAATAGTAATTTACAGTCCAGATCACATCTGAATGTTGCTAACCGTTGATTTCTTTTAAGCTAGTTTGCTCCTTATCTTTTTATACATGAAACAGATTCTAACAAAATCACCATAACTTCATCAGGCTTATAATAGTAGAATGAGTAAATTAGTTCATAAATTTTTATTGATAACAAAATATTACTTAAAAGTTATTTAAATTAAAAGTTGTTTAAACATTACTTAAAACATTGCTTTAAAAATTTTCGATCCATAAAACATAATGAAAGCATTACAAGAGATACGTTGTATGAAGCATTGTTAATTCGTGAAAATACAATATTCAAAGGTTTATTTCGACGCATTGAATTCTTGTTTGATTGTACAATATGCAATGCCTAAGCATTCGGATAAATCCAACTTATAATAGACCATTAAAATCAAAATCACGCTTGACTCTTGATTATATGAGTTTTACTGAATTCTAACCAGGAAACTAGTTTTAACACGGACAGATCTGAAATATTTTGGATTAACGGTTATCATATACTTACACCAACTACCTGTAATCCTGTCATGGGTAGGATTAGAATCGGGACCGGTTTACGACTCATTCCATAGAATTTGCCCTTATATATGTATAATAAGCTGCAGGTCGAAAGCTAATGACATGCTAGTCATATACGTACCTTCAGTCTTTCAAATTGCTTGTCCAAATTGCTCCTTTTTGAATTGAGGAAAATATTATAAATTTCCCTAGAATTCCACAATCTAAATTTGTACCAAAAATTACCATAACTAAAAAAGATAATTATTTAAATAGAAGTTAAATTAGGAAAGCAAATAAAAAGTTACCAGTTTTGCAATAAATATTTAATTAAAATTAATGTTTCTTTTAATTTGTTTACATTAAATACAGCTAAATGTGAATTAAATATAGCTAAGATTCTTCATATTCGAATTATCAGCCTAAAGCGTGCAGGTATGAATTATGTATATCGTTTTTACGAAATAATTTTGATTCCTTTCATTTCTATTATATTTCAAGTAAAGTATGTACCGTTATACATTACATTATAAAATTCTTTAAATGTGTAATTTAATAATTACAAAAATTTCAATTTAAAGTTAAATATATAGGATGTTTCGCATAAAACAGGCCACCAAATATCTTATCTGTTTGTGATAATAGGAGAAATATTTCTTATGTAATTTAAGCGGTTTCAAGAGACGAATCAGATGGGAGAAACATTTAAATGTAATTTTTTAATGTTTTTCAAGGTCATCCGTGTTTTTTTACGTATATGCACATAACTTTGTTTGTTGCATGTTATAGCTAACATTACTGTACATTCATCCAGGTATAATAGTATGAAATGTAAAATATCCTTTCATTTTTTGCCATTTTTCTATCACAATAAATATTTCTTTCATCTTATTCACCCTTTAAACCATTTAAATTACATAAGAAATATTTTTGGTATTATTACCAATAGAGAAGATTTTTAGGTGGTCTGTTTTATGGGAAACACCCTGTATAAGGAATTAACCTAATTTATGTTAAGTTTTATGATAATTTTGGTTAAACTTTATATAACTTTTCTTATTCTATTTTATCTTTTCATTCCATAGTTTTACAAGTTTTTATTTTATTTGTGTAATAGTGCAATAGAAACCTTAATATAAAAATTTTGTATAAAAAGAATATGGTAATGATATGTTTGAAAGATTTCAAGTTACATGTAATAAAAGCATAACAGTTATTAGTGTTAGCTTCACCAGCTTCAAAAATTTTAAAACGTACTTTCACGATATCACTACTTTGTTTTTCAGTATAATTTTAAGAGTTTGAAATCTTGTTATTATAATTACAGAAGAAAGATAAGGACATTTTACTTTATCCTTTCCATTGCATTTTTATTTGAATATGCAATATTTATTTGAATGTGCAAAAGTATTAGGCCACCATGAGAGGCTTGTTTTACACTCAAATAAATCTATGTTAATGAAATAAATATTATATATGTTTGTAACATTCCGAGAATTTACTGCGTCAGGACTAGTATGCATGTGGAAAACACGTGTTTTTCAATGACTTAGAAAGTGTAGATTTTTTTTTATTTAATGCCACATCCTCTGTTAGGATATCAGTGACCACAGTTTACATAAAACTTATATTGTCGATAGTAATATCCTTGTGTTGTACGTGACTTGAATAGTTTTCTTTGGTTTTTACACTTTGTGTAAAAAATCAGTTTCTGTTAGGAAACTTAAGATTTTTTGCACTGCATTTTGTTATTTAGAATTAATTGAACGTTGTTGGGTATTTTTAATTTATCCGTTATGTGTCCATATTTGTGGAAAAGTATATGTATGCTCTATAGTGATGCTGATGCCGAATATTTTTGATTCCTATTTTTTGATGAGGTGACAATGCGTGAAATTTAAGTGTGCCCTATCCTGAGTCTGGTTATTTGTATTTGTTCTTTTCTAGTAAAAGTTATGGTTGGACTTACTTCCTATATGTTTCCTCTTACTTTGTGCGGGAAGATGTGTTCGTTATTCCAAGAAATATTCCATACTTGTTTTATTAATTTTGTTATGTATTTTTTGTCCATTGTGTCTTTGTTAGTCTGGTTTGTCTGATCATTTTATGGGTTGCGGGTGCTAATTAGTTGTGGGAATGTAATATTACTTTCGTATAGGTATTTTTGAACTCTTACGTGAAATGGTTTGATTGCTCGTGGTTTTTTTTGTAAAGTGTGTCGTTGGAGATTCTCTGTAATATTTCATATACATGATTATTGGGTGCTTTAAATATTGCTGGCACGTAGGAGAGGGTAAGTTGTTTTCTTCTAAATTCTAGTGGTGTTAAATTTGATTCAGCGAGGATACTATTAACTGGACTGGTTCGAAATGTTCCCGTTGCTATTCTGGCTTCTACGTTTTGGATAGGGTTTAGAATCTTAAGTGTTCCTGCTTTAGCCGAGTTGTATACAATAGTCGTAAAGCAGCCGTAATCAATTTTGGAGCATATCAAAACTTCATAGGATAAGATTAATGTCTGTTCCGCTTCCTAATTTTTGGACGTAATTGTTTTAACCCTTAAAAGCTATATCATCAAAGAAAATCACGTTAACGTTATCATAAGTAAAATTTCATTCCAGTATATATTTTTTTATTTTAGAAATCAAAAAAGTCAAACAACTGCAATTACATGTTTTATTATTATTGAATATTAGATGAAAAGTAAAGAAGTTATTGTTTGCAGCGGTTACAAATAACATTGCGATGTTACTGCAAATGAACCAGGCGTGGGTATCTTAAACCGTGTTGACCATTTGTGCGCCAAATGTTATCATTTTTATTATATGTAGCTGGTTGCTACAACTTCTAGGAACGAAAATTGCAACTTCAAAGCTCAGAAACGAATTACACCTTTTTTTTTTTTGTAACTTTAGAAAATTTTACACTTAAGGTATCATGGGTGAAATATCACCCCAAGCTAACTTTTTTTTTGTTATGTTCATAGCAAAGTACATGGGAGTACTGATCTATTTTATGATAATGTTGTTACTACTGATAGTATGAATAAATACCCATAAAATTAGTGTTGCCAGTGGTTACATTTTTTAATTAGATTAAAACAAAGTCTGCATGGGGTGAAATTTCAACTATGGTAGCCTTTAAGGGTTAATGATATTTAACCTGCGGATACAGTCTTCTTTTAGTAGTTTTAAGGTGCGTGGTCTAATTCAACCTTCTGTTAAATGTTAATTCAAGTATTTTAGTTTGTTGTGTTTTGGATAGCTGGTGTCCCAGATAGAGTTTTAGTTTTTTATTTGTAATATGCTTTTTGTTGAAAATGATTGCTATACTTTTAGTTTTGGAGAATTTGAACCTGGATATTTAGGAAAATTCTTGTAGTTTGTTTTGGGTGTCCTGAAAACTGCTTGGCTAGTATATATTATACATCTTGCTGTTGTCTGCAAATATTATACATTTGATTAGTGATGCAATTCTTTTGTACTTCATGTATGCCTAATAAAAAGAGTGTATTACTTATTACAGATCCTTGTACAATGGATAGCTGGTGTCCCAGATAGAGTTTTAGTTTTTTATTTGTAATATGCTTTTTGTTGAAAATGATTGCTATACTTTTAGTTTTGGAGAATTTGAACCTGGATATTTAGGAAAATTCTTGTAGTTTGTTTTGGGTGTCTTGAAAACTGCTTGGCTAGTATATATTATACATCTTGCTGTTGTCTGCAAATATTATACATCTGATTAGTGATGCAATTCTTTTGTACTTCATGTATGCCTAATAAAAAGAGTGTATTACTTATTACAGATCCTTGTACGACTCCATTTACTGTGTTAGTTTCTTCTGAGAGAGAGTTGCTTACTCTTATTCTGATGTTTTTGGATGTTAAGAAATACAGTATATTACTATTTATATCGTTGTTTATTAGTACTTTAGTTAGTCTAGTTTTCCACAACATATCGAATGCTTTTTCTATATCCAAACATATTACAATTGCATGTTGATTTTGGATACATGCTTTGCATATGCTGGATTCTATATTTGCTAAACAATCAGTTGTAAATATTTTTCTTTTGAAACCTCTCTGGTATTTTGTGATTAGGTTATTGGATTCCAGATATAATCTTAATCTGCTATTGATGAGTTTTTCTAAAATTTTACACATGGAGCATGTGAGTGCTCTGGGTCTCTAACTTTCTTTACTGGTTTTATTTTTTCCTGGTTTGAGGATAGGTATTATCATGGCTTCTCAACATTTATTTAAACATATTTTATGTTTGAAGATAAAGTTATATTTGTAGTTATAAGGCAAACCGACCTAAGTCACATTTTCGAAACGTTTTAGTTTATGCTTTAATTCAGGTCTAGAAGACAATATTTGTGTTCTTAGAAGAAAGAAAATACATCAGAACAATATTTTCTTTTCAAAATAATGTTGCAATAAAACAGAAATCCAAGATTGTTCCATATCAGGCAAAGAAACATAAGTCCAAAAATTTTAGTTTCACTGATTTATTATGTGACAAAATTAACAAACATGTTTATGTTTCACAATTTTGTTGTTACAGAAGTAATATTATATACTTTACTCAATATGTGTATATATTATATACTTAACATAATATTTTATATAATGTAAAATTGTAAAGATAAACCTAGTAATTCCACATTAAAGCATATACATTAATTATTATTTTTCCTTTATTTTGCATTCAATATTGAGCCTTTTCAACAGTATTTCTTTATCTGTTTTCTAATAAATCTATATCAGGATCGGCATTCGACAATTCTTTCTTTGCCGACAAACTGTTGTAAAATGTTCGTACAATAAATCCTTTTTTCTTCTTCTGATAAATATAAAAGCCCTCCATAAGGCATTTTATTTTTTTACCAAGATTCCCATGGTATTGCTATACCCGTGTACTTATAACAAACGAATGTCTACATTCCGATTGGGAAAAAATACCGCAACTTTAGTACGGTCAGGTAAAATAGCATAAGTGGACTTGTGTTGTTTTGTTTGAAATAATCTTATTTTCTCATTATTCTGTTTAATATTTTTATTTATTGTTTATGCCAATTAAAACAAGAAAAATGATGTAAATTCAGATAAGACATACTTATATTGTACTTCGCCTAATAGCGATAACAAATTGATGTTCAAAACTTTAAACGGCAATATCTCCAAAGTAAAAACATATGACTTACGTTTCTGCCTTACAACCACAGATACATATATGTATGTCAAGAAGGTGGTGTTTTTTTTTAATAAATATGTGTGAAACTTTACCGGTCCTGGACTAATGTCTTTTGATGATTTTATTGTTGTTATTAATTCTGAAAATTGTATTGGTGCGTTTAAGGTGCTAGTGCAATCATCACGGTAAGCTTCTCAAATATTGAAAAATTTTTCGGTTTCGTTGCATTATTTTTATAGTTAATTAGGATTTCTGTATCGACATCATCGTTCGAGTTCGAAGGGCTGATGTTTGGAGTATTACTTTATTACTTGGAGTATCGCTGGAATGTTCGTTTTTCAGTTTGTTTATGATTCTAGAGGGCTCTTAAACGCACCTTTCAGTAATGTGCGGATATACATCATTTTTTTGGAAGTGTGTTTTTTGG
>NW_017100130.1:869664-872217 GCF_001263275.1 Habropoda laboriosa | reverse complement strand
GAGTTTGAGTTAGTTTTTGTACCAGTGGGAGAATTACATCTATTCACATCGACGTTTATTGCGGATTCGTTTAATTTTTCTGTCGAGTCTATATTCTTACAGCTTTTGGGTTATGTGTCCTTCCTGTTTGCATAGGAAAGATTTAACGATGTCTATTGTTGGGTATATGTAGTATGTACTGTTGCCGTAATTGATTTGTATGATGCCTGGCAGCTTGGTAAGATCATCCGGATGTATATAAACTTATGTTTTAAAACTTAGGACGCGATTGTAGCCTTCCTTTGAAATAGCAGCTCTAAGGAATGTTACGCTCGAGCCTCAAGTAATTTATAGGTTTAGTATATCTTCGATGTATTTATCGGTGGTATGGTGAGGGATACTTTGGAGAGAATTATACGTCGATGTTTTCTTATTAATGGTCCGATGGCCACTTTGTATTCGCCTATTTTTATGTACTGAAACATTTCGGAAAGATCATTCACGATTTCTTTATTAGTTAGGAATAAACACACGCGGTTGTTCGAGATACACGATGAAAATAAAACATTTATCGGTGGTTGAACTAAGTCTCCTTATACCACATGTGTAGTCTGCTAGGTTCAAATCTTCTTGACATTCCACATCAGTCCCCGGTCTTTTTTTGAGAACTGCTTTCGTTCAGCAATTCTGACGTAGCTATTATTTCTTTGGTCGTTTACAGTGATTACTTTTGGGACACTAGTTGTAGAATGACTCCTGTAGTCAGAGATCATTGTTAACTCGTTCCTAGCTTGGTTTTGACATTTGAGTTAGCGGCGATTTTTGGGCTTATAGCCCGCACTTGAAACACGTCTGCTGTTCTTTGCGAGATACCCGATTGAACGGAAAGTATGGCGATGGAAGGGATTTATCGCTTTTTACAAGTTCCTTTTCAAATCCAACAAATCCTTCTCAGGTACAAATACTAACTGGATACATTTCTGTTACTAGTATTTCATTTCTGTTTCAATTTTTGAATCACAAACATCTTTCTCCGATTTCCATTGCAAACAATTTCTTTAAATTATTATTAATATCCAGTGATTTGTGCGCGCGCGTACGTGTGTGTGGCAGAATATTATTGGAAAAAGTTATATAAGCTTTGATATAAACAAGTACAATGGCAAAAATATCAAGAACAGATAGACATCGCATTATTATTTATCACTGAGAAGGCTTAATCAAAGAGTAATTGCCCGAAAATGTAAATTTTCGAGGACAAGAAATGGCGTGGAAGGCCAAGAAAGGTGAAGGAAACTGATGAGAAGTTTTTAAGACAAGATCTTCAATTGAACTTGCGAAAAACCTACAGTAAAGTACCGGAGTGTCGGTTGACGCCTCAATAGTTTGTCGAGCTCTTCCACAATCGAGAAAAACTATTGTTTCGGAAAAGAAACAAACAAAAAAGACTTCAATATACTCGGAAACGTCGGAATTGGCAAGTGGAAGATTGAAAACAGGTCTCATGGACGGAGCAATCAAAGTTCGAAATTTTTGGTAATAAAAGGTGTTAATACGTACAGAGACGTAGAAGAAAAGTATACCAGAAAACATGTTTGAAGCCAACGGTAGAACATGACGAAGAATCGGTAATAGTTTAGGGGTGTGTTTCTGTGTATTGGTTGAAAGATTTGGTCCGCGTTGATGAAAAATTCACAGCCGCACGATACCTGAGGATCCTGCAGCAACATGCAGTGCCGCCTGAACAACGATTAATTGGAAAACAATTTCTTTTCCAGTATCATAATAAACCCAAACACAGCCGAATTATAAAAAAGTATTTAAAGAATTTAAAGAAGAATGAAACATTACGAGTTATAAATTGCCCACCTCAAAGTCATGATTTAAATATTATTGAACACGTTTGGGATTATTTAGACAGAGCTCAAACAGAAAGAGAGTCAAAAAATATAGACGTACTTTGAGTTATTGCGAACCAAAAATTGTATAAAAGATGTACAAGAAGTGTCGGTGGTTATCAATATAAAAGGAGGCCACACAAAATATTAAATTTCCTGTCGAATTTATAATATTTTTGTATAATATATAACAGTAGACTGTATAATAATATTGGTAAGATAAAATACTAAACCTAAACTAGCATACCTTCTTTAAAGGTAAAAACGTAAAGTTGTGTAATGTTGTAGGTGGTCTAAGACTTTTACACAATACTGTACATGTAATAATCTTGTTATTTGCCTTATTTATTTATTCTTGAAATAAAATGTATTGCTAATTAATTTTATTCGTCATAGAATATTTAAGACAAAAAAGATATGCACCGAAGTTTTATATGGTTTAATAATTTTTAAATTATGTGTGAATTTACACTTTACCCCTCTAAATTAGCCTACCATGTATAGAAACTAACTTGCTTTACGTTTTAGTTACAAATCCGTAGTTTCACTTTACAACCACATTTTCTTTACATGTACTATAATAAATTCCATGAGCAATATAATCTCTTGTGACGTCTTACCTGTGGCGGCGAAGCACCCTTATTTTCTTTAAAAATATATTATTAAAAAACTTATG
>NW_017100130.1:859289-869632 GCF_001263275.1 Habropoda laboriosa | reverse complement strand
TATATTTTTATATTGTTATTATTATGATTTTTCTATGCATATATGTATTTTGAATTTCAGATAAAGTATATTTTCTATAATTGTTATATGATATACTTTATGTTTGTAGACTATGTCAGATAAAGAAAAAAAACGATTCCATGAAATGGCAGAGAAAGATAAAAAGAGATATGATGCGGAGATGCAAAATTATACGCCACCGAAAGGCGAAAGTAAAGGCAGGGGCAAAAAACGCAAACACATTAAAGATCATAATGCTCCCAAAAGATCATTGTAAGTAGACTTCATGAAATTAAGTTGTTTTAACAATGCAATAAAATATAATTAAGACCTTCAGGTATTACTTTTTGTCTCTATACTTAATAAAATTAAAAAATAAATGATACTATTTTTTTTCCCACAGATCTGCCTTCTTCTGGTTCTGCAATGATGAGCGCGGAAAAGTGAAAATGCTGAATCCTGAGTTCGGTGTTGGTGATATAGCTAAGGAGCTTGGTAAAAAATGGTCAGATGCAGATTCTGAAACCAAATCGAAATATGAGGCTATGGCAGAAAAGGACAAGGCTCGATATGAAAGAGTATGTATTTGAAGTATAGTACATAGCAGGCATGACTTAAACAACAAATCATTAACTTTTATCATCTCTTCACAGTAAATTGATACATTTAACATTGGAATTTAAATTATAGTATGAGTATAATATCGAAAACCTTTGCAAATAATTAATATAACTCACACATATTATGTGTTATACTTTAGGAAATGACTGCGTACAAAAAGAAAATGAAAGATGGCGCACCAGTAGTAGGAGTTCCAGCGAATACTGTAAAAAGTGACAGTGAAGAAGAGTATAAAGAAGATGATGAATAGCGGATGCACGACAAAATTTCATCTATCACCCCGTGTCCTTGATCCTGAAAGCATACCTCACCTACTGTACGTACCATTGATCTTAGCGTGAGCGTACTTACACTACTAGGAAAACAAGTAACTAATCACCAGTCCCGGATTATTTACAATAATAATTAAATACCCGCGATTATAATAATTATTTTAAAATTGTATGTATGAGAGGAGCGAGAGAAGATCGTATGAGTGACATTTGTATTTTAACATATTAATAGTAACATGTAAAATGGCGTAGGATAGCAGAATGGAAAGATATGGTGCCCACTTTCTATCAGGTGGAAGGCGCAGGGGCTCAATCATTGTTGACATTGTCTCCAGACTATGTTAAAAACTATCGTAGTTACAAATAAACCAGGATACGGCGGCTCCATAGTTGGATGGTATCATTCGAATAGTTTGATATTTATCAGTTCAGTTCATTCGCTGCCAGTGTAAGAAGACTTATTGTATATCCTTGTACAGAATATTTCTTTAAATCAAATCTGTCGCAGGTGGGGCATGGGGCTGCTTTGTATGAATGTAATTCATTTAAGTATATGTCGTATAGTTGTAAGTATTAGGATAAGTATATATTTTAATGCAACTTCGATTCTACATCTGCGTCAACATGTGATAGTTTCCACTAACGATGTATTCTAAACCACGAGATTGAGCCTTATAGCTTATAAGTAATTGGAATCGAGACAAAATATCTAATTCACAACTTTACTAAATCAAAATTGGGGCGATAACCCAGCCATGGAGCAGTGGTATTGTCAAGTACTACATAACATATAGACAGCGAATAATTTCTGTTCGTAAGAAAGTGGAGCATAAAAATCCAATTTGTTGTATACAACTGATTAAAAATTTCACTTTTATGTTATCGTAGTAATAATAATAATTATCTTAATTTTTTATAATTATATAAAACATAATTTTGTTCATATCGGAATTAATGACAGTTGTTGAAGACTACAATAGAATTATACTTTGAGTTTCAGCTAGTTAAAGTGGTCCCTGCCCTTACCATCGTAATCCTCTCTCTCATATTCATTTTCCAATAAAAGAAATACGTTAAAATCCTTTCAGAATTATATAATTCCGTTCATTGTTTAAGAAAGTAAGATAAGGCGTGTCTTGTATTGCCTCGAGTCATCTGGTGTACAGCAGGCTGTATTATAATAAATTATTGTGGTTTCTTGTAATGTTAACATTCCTAGATCCTAGTATGTACAGATCTTAATCATTGAGATTAGAGCCAACCGTGTAAGAAGCATACCAAAAAAAAAAAAAGAAAAAATAAAAAAAAATAAAAAAACAGGCTAAGTAATGCAAATACGAATTTCGTGGCCAAGATTGGTGTGCAAAATGAATATACAAGAGGCTTCTTTACAGTCGGACTGACTTACACCTTGATTTGGCTCAGCAAGTAACCCCTACTTTTTGACATAACAGCTTTTCATCTCCCCTGCACATTGTCATGTAACGGATAACTGTATGATTGTATAAGCAAAAACCTGTTCTAGAGGGAGCTAGAAGACGAATACTGTAAAATATGAAATTGTAATATTTTAATACTGATTTGCAGATGTGCATAATTTTAACATAGCTGGTTAAAATGAATTGTACTGATACAAAGGTATCCATTTGATGGAGATAATTAATAAAAACGGATATTGAAAATTATGACAGAATTTTCTGTGTTATTATAGGGGAATTATAACAGTTACGAAAGAAATGTTTGTTTTGTATATCTCTTAGGATAAATAAACTTTTAAAAAAATATGTGAATATGTTTCTGGTACTGCTCCGAACCTGTTTTTAAGTATGTATATGTCTGAAATATTTGATTCTTAAAGCAGTACTAGACTTAGGATACTAACATTTACGATATTTATATAAAAGTAAGTATATATGGTGTCCGTTTGTTTATGACATGAAGTATTATTTTTCATGCTGCTTTCTTATAATATGGAATATAACTTCTGCATTTTACACATTTATGCCGGTACTAATTACATAGGAATTAGCAATTAACCTGAAACCAGAGGTAATGTGTTAACTTATTTCGTGTTATACTCACTGTAGATTGTAAATGTACCATTGACATTGTATTTCTAATAATAGATCAATAATTGTTAATCTTAATATAAATTTTTTTATTTGTATATCTGCTAAAACAGTTTATTATTTCATACCTACAATTCATGATTTAAAGTACATAACACATTAATAAATGTAATACATAATATTCATTTGTTTTATAATCTTATTGTAATAAACTAGCAAATTAAATATATACAAGATATGTTGCTGTATTTAGTTCTAATTAAGCAATCTATTCAAAATGTTTAGCATGTCAAAATTTAGTGTTATACATTTAATTATGTCATATCAAGTTCTAAATTGGTAATTTTGTTCAAATTTGCCAACTTTTATACTATTTCCAAGACTATAATTTGGTTTTGTTTCTATTACAGGTACATAATGCTAGCATATTATTCTCTAACTATTTATGTATATTTAAGATCATACTATATAATCTAATATAATTATTGGAATTTACATACTCAATTGCAACATTAACATTTGTTTATTGATGACAATAACCCTAATAGCAATAATAGTATAACAATGTTGCATTTATGTTATGAATGACATACACAAGCAAACGAAAATTTGTGACAAATGTTTACACATAAAATTATAATATTGGAGCTATAAATTTTTATTTTCCTTTGTTTTTAATAAGCTGTATTTCGATGCTAAAATGAAGTAGTAAATGACACAATGATATTAAATCTTGTATATGAAAAAATCTATTATTCGCACCTTATATTTCCACATAGTCAGTAAAATTTAAAAAAAAGTTTTTAAATATAAGATTTTTTAAGTTAAGTAGTAAAATTTTAATTAATTGCACAAGCAATAAGTAAATTTATAAATTATTGATGTCAAACAATATTGGGGATATATTAATGTTTGGAGGAATATTATATTATGTTCCTTAAATATGATTTTGTAAATTTAAAAAAATGTTTAGATACTAATATTTATGATACATTTATATTTTAATTACATTGTTTTTTAGAATTTAGAATTACAAAAATATTAAGAAATTTTAATAGCACTAATAATTTTATTACTGTCAAGTAAATTATATTTAAGTATACCTATAAGTATGTATATATAATGCTTAACTGAATAAAAAATCAATATACTTGAAAGAAGTTTTTTAATTGTACAATATAGTATGTTTTAGAACAAAAGAAATTCGCTCTTAGTACCATCTATCGGCAGTAGTGGTGAACTGCAACATTGACCGGGTTCAGAAATTCGTAGTTTCGAAACATATAGTCTTTTTGTTTGCATTCAGATTGACGGTTGGAACGAAAACTTATATTTGAAAATTAAATGTAAAAGATTTAATGGCCGCTGGAAGGTCATCGTAGACCTAACGGTTTGGTTTCGTGCAAGATTCTAATGAATTAAACAGACGAGTTTTACAAGAACGTTGATTGTCTTGTCAAAAAATATTCTCATATATCATCGTATTGTAAGGTAGGTTCAGATTTTTAATGACGGATCCTTGTGACTGTATGTCCTAATATTTGAAGTCTCTCTTGTCATAAAACAGGAGTCCTCGTATTTTTGCTTTGTTTTATTAAGAATCTTCTACAGTGATAAGTTAATATTTGTTTGATTATATACGAAACATCTAAACCATTGGTATTAAAATATATTAATGTGCAATACATTTACTTGCAATAAATAATATCTTTGAATCATGATTTTGATTTTTGCTCATAAAAATAATATGTTATTCGTAATTTTATTTAGTCTGTGCACATAATTTTTTTATTTTTTATTTTTAAGATTTGAAGTTTTATATCTATTTTTCATTTTTATTCCATTTATACACAAATATTTTTCTTTTATTTTTAAGTAACAGTAAAATATGTTAAAAAATATGCATAAATATTAATAGAAATTGCAGATATTGGTGAACATTCGAATGCACATTGTTTTGCAAGTTTTATCTATTCAGCAGTGTTCCACATATTGATTATATTCATGTCTATTATATATTTTGTTCTGATGTTTCTTTCTAATAAGAATTTAGTTTAATATCTTTATATTTTGTTAAAACTGTACTATATTAAATTGAATTTGTACATAACTTATTATATAAAAGATCATGTGACATATATTGCGCATAAGGTTTTGAGATTATAATATTTTCTATAACATGTATATTTGTTGCATATAGGTGTAACACAAGGAAAATTGAAATGTTTTAACATTTTTTTTATAGATTTTAAAATATGGAACAAGACACAGAATATATTAAATTACCATTAGAAGAAAGATGTGTGCATAAGGTAGTATGTTTCTTATTATAGATTTTGGTGCATAGTTTGTCAGCAATTACATTTTGTATTATTTTTTTAATTATTCACATTATATAGTTATGGAGGGCACGATTGCATGGCTATAAAGAATGCGTAAACACATTCCAATGTATTGTTGATGAAAAGTCTCCAGATTGGAACAAGTTTTTGGGATTTATTAAGAAGTTTGTAGTTGATAGCAATGCAGTTGCTCAAGAAAAAGGATTGGAAGCTGCATTAGCTTTTGTTGAAAATGCTGCAGTAGCAGGAAAGTAAGTTGTGAAAATTAATGTATTGTTTTTTTAATATTATTTTTATCTTAATATAATTTTTTGATATATAGACAGGGTGTTTCAAAACATGTGGGCATAATTTTAGGGATGGATTCAGTATGCTGAAATAAGAAAAAAAATTCATATAAACATATACCCGATATGACTTTGTTTCCAAATTATACCTGTTTATGTCTTCCCATAATTCTTATGACTCTATTGACTGCTTCTTTTAATTGTTTACAAGTAACGCTTCTTATCTTATGCGTGACCTTTGGTCTGCTATGTAAATACTATTTTGTAATTTGTTTCAATCAATTTAATACATGTTGAGGAACTGCGATATCATAATCAAGAGAGTTGTCTGCGAATTTAAACAACACCTGGTATTTTTGAACGAGTGAGAAGATCTATGATACGACATTTGGAAACCTGCATTCTAGCCAAGGATGGCCACTTCGAACAATTTCAATGAAAATTATTAAATAACAGGTATCATACAAAAAGGGGTATAATTCAGAAACAAGGTCATATCAAGTATATGTTTATATGAACTTTTTTTCTTATTTTAGCATACTGAATTCATCCCTGAAGTTATGCCCACATGTTTTGATACACCTTGTATATTTACGACAAATTGCCAAATTTTTAGATTTTTTTATAAAATTATATACTTAATATTTTTTAGAACTGTTGGTGAAGTTATGAATGGAATAGTTACTAAATGTATTGCTGCCCCAAAAGCTAAAACAAAAGAATTAGCAGTACAAATAACATTAATGTATATAGAAATTGAAAAACATGAAGCTGTTCAGGAAGAACTATTAAAAGGCACAGAAGCAAAAAATCCAAAAATTGTTGCTGCATGTATTTCTATCTTAACATTGGCTTTAAGGTAATTACATATTGTTTATGCTAGTGTCTATAAAAATTGTTCATTATATTCAATTATTCATAATTATTCAAAATATTCATTGAACTCTTTTTTTTTTTTATTAATCTTACAGACAGTTTGGACCAAAAGTAATTAATATAAAGCCTCTAATAAAAAAGATCCCTGGTTTTCTTGAAGATAGAGACAAAACTGTCAGAGAGGAGGGCAAACTCATGGTTGTTGAAATTTATAGGTATTCTTTTAATTCAAGTATTATAACATTGTGCAACATATGTCAATGAATATCTATTTCAAATCTTTTTCTGTAATATTTAGATGGATAGGCGCTCCTTTGAAGCAACAATTGAATACATTAAAACCAGTACAAATTACAGAACTTGAAGCAGAATTTAATAACTTGAAAGAAGAAAAAGTAACACCTACTCGATTTTTGAAATCTCAAAAAACAAAATCGATATGTATTACAGATTCTATAAGTGATACTGGTGAAGGTAAGTAGTCATAAAGTTATATACCATTATTTTGACATTTTAATTTTTAATTGAAAATTCGTTTTATATTTAAGAGAGTAAGGATGATGGTGATGGTAATTCTGCACCAGAAATTGATGCTTATGAATTGTTAGAACCTGTTGATATACTTTCTAAACTTCCAAAAGATTTTTATGAAAAAATTGAAGCTAAAAAATGGCAGGAGCGAAAAGAGGCTTTAGAAGTCTTAGAGACTCTCGTAAAAAATCCTAAATTAGAAAATGGTGATTATGGAGACGTAGTAAGGTCTTTAAAAAAGGTATATAGTACCTGTGGTATATGTATATTTTACAATTATTATTATTATTTTACTTATTTCTCAAACATTGCATATAGGTTATATCCAAAGATATAAATGTACTAGTTGTTGCATTGGCGGGAAAATGTCTAGCAGGACTAGCTACAGGTCTTAAGAAACGATTTCAACCTTATGCAACAGCATGTCTTTCATCAATTCTGGAAAAGTTTCGCGAAAAGAAACAAAATGTTGTGCAAGCGATTAGAGAAGCTGCTGATGCAATTTTTCTTAAATAAACAATTTTAATATTTTTATGTATAAATAAACTGCAATTTAATGTTTAGATTATATATAACAGACAGAATTGTTATACAAGTAGCTACTTTGTATAAATATGCATATAATATGTTTTATGCTTATCTTAGGTTTCTATTGATCTTATACTAGAAGATACACTTGCTGCATTAGAGAATAAAAATCCAGCAGTAAAGGCAGAAACGGCTGCTTATTTAGCAAGATGTTTTTCTCGCACACCACCACTAAGTTTGAATAAAAAATTATTAAAGGCTTATACTGGTGTACTTTTAAAAACTTTAAACGAACCAGGTACGGTTCAAAATATATTCTTTTCATTAATATTTATTTCAATTAAATAACCACTACATTCACTTATTTTAGATCCAACTGTTCGAGATAGTTCTGCAGAGGCCATTGGCACAGCCATGAAATTAATAGGTGAAAAATCGATGATGCCTTTTCTTACAGATATAGATAATTTGAAAATGACTAAGGTATTTTATGATTAATAGTGTTTAATCATATATATAGGGTGTTTCAAAATATGTGGGCATAACTTCAGGGATGGATTGAGTACGCTAAAATAAGAAAAAAAGTTCATATAAACATATACCCGTTACGATCTTGTTTCCAAATTATAGCGTTTATGTCTTCTAGTAATTCTTATGACTCTATTCTGGTCTGCTATGTAAACACTATTTTGAAATTTGTTTCAATCAGTTTAATACATATTCTTGGTGGTAACAGCACTTATGGAAATTTGCTAATACATTTCGTAATAATTTAAGTGATAATTTATATTGATAATGGCAGATTACACAAATGCATTCTAGCCGAGGGTGCCACTTCGAACAATTTCTATGAAAATTATTAAATAACAGGTATCATATAAAAAAGGCTATAATTCAGAAACAAGGTCATATCGGGTATATGTTTATATGAACTTTTTTTATTTTAGCGTACTGAATTCATGCCTGAAGTTATGTCCACATGTTCTGAAACACTCTGTATAAAGATAATTAGACTTTTTATACAAACTGTATTAATTAATTTTTACTTTATTTTGTTAGATAAAAGAATGTGCAGAAAAAGCTGTAATACATGTTAAAGTTCCTAGTGTACCAAAAGTAGTTGCAGAAAGACCAAACACAGCTCCAAGTAAAATCGAATCAACAGCAAAGACTAAAGAGCCAGAGTCAAAAGCTACAAAGCGACCTAAAACCAGTACAGCTAAAAAACCTCCATCTAAAAAACCATCTGCTTCATCTTTAACCAATTTAGGTAAAGATTAAAGTTTAATAGGTAGTTCAAGATATTCGTGTTGTTTTAAACGCTATCTCTTCATTACCTTTTTATATGAGTAATACAAACTCATTTTACATAGTGAATATGTACTGTCCTCAAATCATATCTCGAGTACAGTTTCTTGTAAGTCCAATGTAGATTTTTCATTTTTTGCCAAAAATACAGGTGAGAAATTATAAGATAGTACCAAGTTCACTTTTTTCACGTTATGTTGTATGAGTTTGAAAAAGATCTAGTTTTAATCGGTATTGCAATAATTATTTGTAAATTGGAAAGGTACTACTTCTGATCATACTTGGAGAAAATAGTAGAAAATATTTTGATAGGGGGATTTTTGCTTGGAAGGCCAAGAATATTCAGTACATCTACGTCAGATAATAATGTTATTCATTGTTTAGTTGATTTTAATTGTAACATTTAAATACGTCAAAATACTAGCAAATTATAATTTCAAAATCAAACAGAAAAAATTTGGAATGTTATCAAGCCGAATACTTGGTACTGTCTGTACTCATTGAGTACAATCGCTTGAGTCGTATGATAGCGTGGTTTGTACTTACGAGTAGTAGTAAAACCGAAGTATTTTGTTAACGTATTTTGGTTGGAAATGGAAAGTAGGTATTGTTTGAGAATCAAAAAAGGAAAGAGCTGGTGTGAAAGAAATAAAATACCTGAAATTTGTGAAACTAGAGGTATACCCGCATAAAGTTTTGTTACAATTATGGAGGAATTACTGTCAAATCCGCCAATTCAACAATATATCGAATTTAAAAAAAAATATGCGCAATTAAAAAAAATTTAAGAGTGCTTTAGTATAAAAACATCAAAGCTTTAAAATTAAAAACAAAGCCTCCTCCAATATATCAATATTATCAGTTAATTAGCAGGTTATAAGAAATGTGCAAAAAAATACACGATTGGTTATAAAATTTTACTGTATTTAGTGGAAGTTTTACAGCTATTGACCAGACATTACTTGTGATTACTATTTATGTAGACCACTGTAATATTCTATACCAGAGGAAACCTCCAAAAGCAGAGAAATTATCAAAAAACCATGTTGAAGAATTTTTTAAACGAAAGGGTAAAAAATTTTATAACTGTTATAGTGAAGTTACCTGAAAAATGAAAAAAAATCGTAAAGGGTTGCAGAGACTACATTTGCTCATAAAGTAACATACAAATTAAAAACAAGAGACTGCAATTCTATATTTCAAAACAACACAAACTTCTTGAACCACTTAATAGTAATAATCTCTTAATATTGTAATAAGTATCGTTAATTTTTTGTCATTTATTATAGTTATTTCCAAAAAGTCATCTTCTACCAAACTTCAAACAGAAAAAAATTATAGTGTTGAAGAAATAGAAGAAATGGCTATGCAATTATTGCCAAGTGATATTCTTTCTGGTCTTGCTGATAGTAATTGGAAAGCACGTTTAGCTGCAGTTGAACAACTTTTGGAGGTAATTAAAGAATTTGATAAATAAAATTGTAATATAATTGTCATTACCATAAACAG
>NW_017100130.1:849260-859222 GCF_001263275.1 Habropoda laboriosa | reverse complement strand
TATAGTACTGTTTGTGAATATTGTATCATGGATATAACGGAAAAATTAGGAGATGTGAAAAATAGCACAGTTGCAGGTGAAACTCTCTTAGCAATAGCAGAAGCAACAAGTTTGGAATATGTGGCAGATGAAATAGTAGCATTTGCTTTTAATCAAAAGAATCCAAAAGTTCAACAAGAAACATTAATGTTATTGTGTAAAGGTCTCACAGAATTTGGTTGTGTGTAAGTCAAGAATAAAATTAATATAATTTTACTATATAAGTGAGTAAAATAGTATATTAGCATGTAACATGTTTTAGTATTAATGTCAAATCTTTGATGGAAAATATCAAAAAAGCAGTTGCAGCTACAAATCCTAGTGTTCGTACAGCAGCTATTACATTATTAGGTACATTATATTTATTTATGGGCAAACCTTTACTTATGTTCTTTGAAAATGAAAAACCTGCCTTGCGTCAACAAATTGAACAGGAGTGTGAAAAGGTAAGCTTTTATTATTACGGTAATTCATTGTTTATCAAAACATAACTGACATCTTCTTAGATTGTGTGCCTCATCCAATATCTTCATCGCTTTTGACAGTATAACAAAAATGTTAATAGGAAAAAATTTCAAAAGTAATATATATGGCATATGGTAACAAGTCGTTTTTTGGGAGTTATGAAAACATAATAAAAAATTTATTATTGTTTTTACAACAATGACAATAATTTTGACATTTCGGAAAGGATGATCTTAAATAAAATTACTTTTTCACAACAACAACACTACAATAATATTTTTCTTTAACATTGTTTCATATTGTCAAAAGAAATGTAGATAATCAAAATGTTTAAGTTATATAAGACATGCTGTATGAATTAAACTTTACGTCTGATATCAAATAATCTTGTTACTAAAAAATTATTATATATTAGCATAATGGTGAAACTCCGCCTGTTCCAATTCGTGGAATAAAAAGCAGAAAAAATAAGATAAATGATGATGATGATGATGATATGGAAATGGATAAAAAATCTAGTAGTAACAGTGAAATTGATATTAATAACTTAATTCCACGTGTTGATATTAGTAGCCAAATTACAGAAGGCCTTCTTAATGAATTATCTGATAAAAATTGGAAGGTAAATACTAATATAATAGTATTTTAAGATGTAAAATTATTTATAAATGTAAATAAGTTTTGTTTAAATTAGGTGCGAAATGAATGTTTACAAAAAATAAATGCTATTATATCTGAGGCAAAATTTATAAAAGGCTCCATTGGTGATTTACCACAAGGTTTAGCGTTACGATTGGTTGATAGTAACAGCAAAATAGCTCAGTCGACTTTAGGTATATGTCAAGCATTAGGTGCAGCAATGGGTCCTCCGGCAAAGCAACATATTCGGGTCCTTTTTCCTGGTTTTATACAATGTTTAGGCGATAATAAAAACTGGATTAGAACTGCAGCAATTTCTTGCATTAACACATGGGGAGATCAATGTGGTTACAAAGAATTTTTTGATGGTGAAATGATTGGAGATGCGTTAAAATCTGGATCGCCAATACTTAGAGCTGAGGTCTGGAATTGGTTAGCACAAAAATTACCATTGATTCCTGTAAAACAAATACCGAAAGAAGAACTTCTTGTATGTATTCCATATTTGTACAACAATTTAGAGGATCGTAATTCTGACGTACGGAAAAATGCTCAAGAAGCAGTTTTAGGATTTATGATCCATCTTTCTTATGAAGCTATGGCTAGAAATACTGAAAAACTAAAACCTGGATCAAGAACAGTAGTACTTGCTGCGTTAGATAAATCTCGACCGAATTTACCTATGAAACCTCTACCAAAAAAACAAGTCCCAGAAGAAAATAATCAGAAAGTTGTTAAAAGTGCTGGAGCTTTAAAAGCTACAAAAACAGTAGCAAAGCCTAAACAAAATCAATCAACATCAAAACCTGGTAGTGCTCGTAAGAAAGATGATGATGTAGATACAAGTCCTTTATTGGCTACTAATAATCTTAAACATCAAAGGGTGATTGATGAACAGAAATTAAAAGTTTTGAAATGGAACTTCACTACACCCAGAGAAGAATTCGTTGAACTTTTAAAAGAACTTATGACGGCTGCAAATGTGAACAAAACTTTATTAGCAAATATGTTTCATTCAGATTTTCGATATCATCTTAAAGCCATTGAGGCATTAACTGAGGTAATTTAGTTAAAAAAGTAACACGTTCAAAGGATTTATTGAACTATTTCAAAAAATATTAACATTCTATCGTAATATTTTTAACGTTTTCATATATTCTAGGATTTGCCTGATAACAGCAAAGCATTGGTATCAAATTTAGACCTTATTCTCAAATGGTTAACACTGAGATTTTTTGATACAAATCCTTCAGTATTATTAAAAGGTTTAGAGTATTTGAGAATGGTGTTTAATTTATTAATAGAAGATCAGTATCATATGTTGGAAAACGAGGCCGCATCGTTTATTCCATATCTCATTATCAAAGTAAATTAATTTATATTCTTTTTTTTCAACGACATTCCTTTCTTATTAAATTTTTATGAATATATATTTATATCTGAATGCATAATCATTTTCTGTTTAGATTGGCGATCCAAAAGATGCAGTACGTAATGGTGTTCGTGCATTATTTAAACAAATAGCATTAGTATATCCAGTAAGCAAATTATTTTCTTATGTAATGGAAGGTTTAAAATCTAAAAATGCTCGACAAAGAACAGGTAAATAACATAACGAAAGAATAAATATAGAACATGTAATTAGAAAATACTAAATAATGGTGCACTTTTAGGATGCTTAGACCAACTTGGTTCGTTTATTGAAAATTATGGATTGTCCGTTTGTCAACCAACTGCATCTGTAGCACTAAAAGAAATTGCAAAACAAATAGCGGATCGTGATAATTCTGTTCGAAATGCTGCTTTGAATTGCATTGTTCAAGCATATTTCCTTCAAGGAGAACGAATTTATAAACTTATTGGTCAGGTAATAATTTTATAATTTATATTTATTTCGACTATTATTTACTTTGATTACTATTTAATTACGATATTTCTATAAAATAGTTTTTTGACTTTTAGATATCTGAAAAAGATCAATCACTATTGGATGAGCGCATTAAAAGGGCTGCCAAAAATCGGCCAACAAAATCGGTTTCTACAAGTAGACTTTCCGTACCTTCAAATCCAACTCCTATTCCTTCCAATGAAGATGTTAAAGCAGAATACGAAGAAGAAAATGAGGAAATACCGGAACCACAACCTCCTATACCACCACAACCAAATGAAATGTAAGTGTAGTAAGACGTTATATATTTTTGCATTACAATTTACATTTTTTATGACATTTGTACATAAAATTGTGATTCTCATGCTATATATTTTTAAGACACTATGTTAATGCCCGTGTATATTTTAACTTAACATTCGAGCCTTGTGGTGTTTGCACATGGTGCACCGTCTAGATAATGTTTCGAATGACCACCCAATGTGAATTGAGACTTATAAAATACTCTAACTCTACCGCGTGGTGTTTGAATAAATGAGCTGTTTGCTCCTTGGTTTCCCTTTTCTGACTGTCTGAAGACGACTGATTCTCCAACGTCGCTTCTCGGACGTCCGTAAGACGTTTTTGTATTAGGACACGCTGATTGGTTAAGGGTTAACAATTTCATTCACCAATCAGCGCGTCTAACATCGTCTTCACCGCCCTTAGCGCGCTCTCACCTTGGAAGGGTGGGAGATGGTCGCGTAGGGTGGGCGAAGGTCCCAAAATTCTGGAATTTTGATTCATCGGCAAGCGGACCGTTACATACAGATGTACCGTGTCGCAAGAGACACGAATTATTAAAAATCTAACAAAGCAATTCTAGTGACCCCCGCCAGGATGTAATTAGACACGTGCAAGCAGTAAATGAGAATCCTGAACTCAAAAATAACCTTTCTTTTTCGATCGTGCCATAAACCGTTCCTAAAGAAAACTTAACACTACATCATTTATATCACGCATAATTAATTTCATTGTTTTTAATATCACTCTTAAACTATTAATATCATTAAACAAAGTAATTTTAACATGTGAAGGGTGATAGGAAAGATGTAGTGAGGATAGGCGGAAAAGGAAAGGTAGAGGGCGTTTCGTCCTGGGCCTCCTAGTGGACTCGTCAGTAAGGCTTTCTAGGAGGCCCGTGCCTTAGACGCGGGAGGCATATGAAGGACTCAGGTCGGAAGTTATATACAGTGTGTCTCACGAACTCTGTCCACTTAAATATCTTGGTTATTTTAAACAATACGAGAAAATGTTACTTACAGAAGTTGTAGGGTTTAAGAAACTACATAATATGGTATAAATGGTATTCTTGCAAGTGGAGGCGTAAAGAAGATATAACGATCACCTGTTTTTTTAAATGGAATGTTCAATTTTTTATGCTCGATTTCGATAGATTGGCGTATTCTGAGTATAAATGTACTAAAGTGCATTTGTCCTGAAGCATGTTCGGTCAATTTCTCGTAACCAGTGAGGATTTTGCACTGATCAATAATGCGTGTTATGTAAATTAATACGCCCAGTGCTGGTAAAAGTAGCCTCATCAGTAAGTAGTATTAAAGAGAAAAAATTTGGGTTGATTTGAGCATATCCTCGTATACGTTCCATAATGAAAGTAATAGAATGAAAAAAGTCAAATATCTCAACAACGGTAAGTTTTAGGACAAATGCACCTTAGTACTTTTATACTCAGAATACGCCAATCTATTGAAATCGAACATAAAAAATTGGGCATTCCATTTAAAAAAACAAAGGTGACCACTATATTTTCTATGCCTCCACTTGCAAGAATACCATTTATACCATATTATGTAATTTCTTAAACCCTACAACTTCTGTATGTAACATTTTCTCGCATTGTTTAAAATAACCAAGATATTTAAGTGGACAGTGTTCGTGAGACACACTGTATATACATATATACAAATGGGAGCCTTTATGAGAACTAGCGAGAACTTGCGGTTAGTCCCTCTGGTGACAGAGCACAGGAGGGTCACTACACATGATATATTTTTAAACATTTTATTTTATTGTTTATGTTTGCATGAATTTGCTTTTTAATGATTCTGCAGGCTACATGTAACACGGACTGCAAATATAGCAGCAGAAAGCATATCCGATGAAGTGCAAGAGTCTTGTGAAACTAATGAACCTCATTCAGAAATACTACCAGAAATAAATATACTGCCTCCAAATGATCACCAAGATGATACTAAAATGTTTGTGCTTCTTGTAATTTGTTTTCAGTGTGCTGTATATATATGGTGGCGGGCATATGAGACATAATACATAATTACATCTTTAATCAGTTATTTCATTTGTAGAATAATTGTAACAATTTATTTAACATTATTCGATATACATGCTAGATTTTTTCTTTTTTTAAAGTTAGTCACTTTGTAAAAGTAACAATGTAATAAAATTATAAAAAATAGTAATAAGAATAACTTAATTCTTTTGGTTTAAATTGGTTCAGTTTTAATAGGTGTGTTGAAATATATAATTGTAATGTAGATTATATGTATATACAATATATATTTTATAAAAACATTGCAAAGTAATAGTTTGATGTAAACTTTAATTTTTAGAAGTTCTCCAATATCAGCACAACCAAAAATATCAGGTCCATTTGGACTTGATATGGATTTTCTACGAAGAATAGAATTAAATGCACCAGTGAAGTATCGAAATCCAGTTATTCAGGAAATTAATTGGGATGACCTAGATGAAACTCCAAACCTACTAAATCTATCGAAAGTACCGTAAGTAGTTATTGTTAGTTTTTATTGTAATGGTTATTTAAATTTACTAATTGAAAGAAATAGAAAGTACGATTAATGACTTGTCTCATTTGATTTATCCTAATTTTATATTTGAAGGTAATATTAGCTTAATATTATTGTTGAACACAGTCTGTGTTCAGGGAACAGTAAGCATTTTGACAGAATTTTAATTCTTTGACTGTAGCACACTTTAACACAGAATTATCCGCTGTGTGCGATACGATTTTAGTACATCGTGGCTGAGGCGCATCGTTAAAATCAGAAATGTTATACATTTTACGCGAGAAAAATGCTTATTTGCAACAGTGGAAGTATTATAACATTTAGATATTTCAAAATTTGCAATACATATATCATTTTAGTGTAACAATAAATATATTACACTGTAAGAAAATTGGTCTGCGTATATACAGCATGTTCCACGCAACTAGACGGTAACTAGACATAACTTTAAAACGGTAGAGGGGAGATAACACTTTCAATAGACAAAATTAAATGGTTTTGAATGGTGCTTCACGTGGTGCATATGTTTGCGTATGCTCGGGAAGTGGAAGCGTTTCAAAGATTTCAAGGTCGTCTCTTTCTTTTTAAACGGAACAATATATGCTTTTATACATCAAATAATGTTCTTTCATTCTTTATAAAAAAAATATTACGGTACTTCTGTCGAAAATGATTAGTTTACAAGATATTTTGACTACAACTTTACAACATTGTATTTGGACCCGTGTGTGCTTGAACGTTTCTTCTGCATACATACATATACGTCTTTGCTCATGTATACCTATAACTTCGTAGACAAAATAATATAATTATCAAACATCAATCGGTGTATAAAAAATATAGGTAACATTGAAATCTTTGAAACGCCTCCACTTCCGTAGTAGACATGCACCACGTGATTTACCATTCGAAATCATTTAATTTTGCCTAATAAAATTTTTTTCTACCTTCTATCGTTTTAAAACTACGACTTGGCCCAGTTGTATGAAACACCCTATATAGGTATGGTGACCCTATTTTTTTGGAGAAAATAAAGGACAAATCAGAAACTGTTTCATGTATTAAACAAATTTAACTTTTTTTAATGAATCAGGTTTGTGCTTTAAAAGTTCATAAAACGGCATACAATTCATGTAAAAGTTGCATTTGGTATAAATGTATGCATTCAATGTTTCGATTTTCAATTGGGTTTTTCCCTGGTCCACATATTGTTCACTAATGAAAATACTCGTTCAGTGGAGGCATTAGATCCAGGGAGACATAAGCAAAATTCAACGACTTTTAAAATGTCTTTATCTACAAAGTATTTAAAAATTTCAACCCGGCTACGTTGGCAGTATTTGTCATTTTTCACAAAATAACGAACAAAACATTCATTTTAGAAAAAAAGAATAAATCTAAAGGACAGAGTAGTGAAATAAAGGACTGTTCTTTTAAATAAAGGACTTATGGTCACCGTATGTATAGGTATTTCGTATATAAGGTGCCTTATTTTAATCTATTAATGCACATATTTCGAAAAGTACGCTAGATAGAAGAAAATGCTTTTAGGAGATTGCAGGGGATCGAGGAAGGTATCATATGATGCAAGCAAGATATCGCTAGGAGAAAGCATTAAGGTCAAATGAAGGTCACTGACGTTTCCTTACATGACACGTAGTATATTTTTTTTGTACAAAATGATAGAGGGTAATAAGACAAATTCAACCATACCATTCTATGTGTCACTTTATTGAGGAATTTGTGAAAGAAGGCAACTAAGTTTATTCATACTTTAGTATGCAATATATTGTAAATGATGGTGCTACATCTCACAATGATCATTGTGTTTGGAGCTTTCTGAATAAACGTTATCCACATCATTAGATTGGTCGTGGAGGCTCTATGTCAAATGTCCTGACTTTTAATACACATGAATTTCTTTTTGTGGGGTTATGTGGAAGAAAAAGTCTATTGTTTATCAACCAACAACAATTGATGACATAAAAGAGCAGATTACAAACACAATCCATATTATTACTTCAGAAATACTTAGAGTTGTTTATAATAGATTTTGAAGAAGGATACAAACGTACGTTGATAATCAAATTTTGAACATTTTAACATTTAGGTAATTTCATTAGTTTCGGCGTTTTATTTTACAAATTCTTCAATAAAGTTACACATAAAATGGTACTGAATGTTTTTCATTACCCTCTATCATTTTGTAGAACAAAATATACTATGTGTCATTTAAAAGAACGTAAGTAACCTTCATCTGACATTAACGCTTCCATCTAGCAATCTCCTGCATGTATCGTATTGTGATGTCCGGTTTACTCCAATTCCTCGAAACTAGAAGCAGATATTGGGGTAACACTGAATTAAAACACTTAAGGATCGTCGTTGCGTAGAAACAGAACTTTATTTGACAGAGATTTTGACGTTACGTGACGTGCGCGTAGTAAAACAGAGAATGAATGCGGAAATAGAGAAAATAGGGCTATTTAAGGGTTTAGAGAAGATGGACTTTGGGTTGTGACTATGCAGGAGAGTTGGAAGGTGAAGAGTCCAGTATGAGTAATGGTGAAAGTGGGTGACTCGTTGTAAATACAGATGAAACTAAGGACTAAAAAGGAAAATATTTGAGGGTGTAACAGTATGATGTCTACTTCTGTAACCCCTTGAAAGCATTCATTCTACCCAGCCTACTTTTCGAAATGTTTGTACTAATATATTAAACTATGACACCCTTTATATTGATGGACACGTGACGGCGTATGGGTGATTCCATGCCAAATCGATCACTTTTTGATGTCAACATCAGGGATTTTATTCCAAATGAAACATAATGTAGTACACGTGAAATTGGGGGGGGGGGGGTTAAGTCATCATTTAGCTGGTTTAGAACTTGTTTAAATAATACGGACCTTTGAATTTGGCAATTTTTGCCTATTTTTATGAAAACGGGCTGTGCTTATCAATTTTTATCTCGAAAACTATTGGTCGAATTGAACTCACTCTTTTTATGTTTAATCTAGCAGGATGGCCCTATTTGTAATGATACTTTTATTATTTGAAAAATTGATTTTGTAATACTGAAAATTATAAACAAATTCTTATTTTGTAAATTTCACTGTGATGGGCTAGAGGTGTTCAAATAAAAAAAAAGTATGGTCACATCCCTTGAAATTCTACCTACAAAATGAGCCCTTTTGCAGGATGGAATTTTTAAAATTAGCGTCACAAGGAGCCGGAAAAGGACTGATGTACCCCCGTTTTAGCTAAGCGAGCCACACGTTCTGTTATTACCGTTGGTTGTCTGTACCACTCGTACCAATATTATTATTTATAATAATAATATCTTCTGTTGATATTGTCTTCAAACCATATTGAATGTATAATACTACAGGGTTCGTGCGGTATAGACAATTGACCGTAATAGCAGAGTGCGCGGTTCGCTTACCTAAAACGGGAGATACATTATTCTCTTCCAGCTCCTTGTGACGCTAATTTTAAAGTCTCCATAGTGCAAAAGGGTTTATTTTGTAGGTAGAATTTCAAGGACTGTGACCATATTTTTCATTTAAAGGAGGATGTTAAAAAAGTGCCAAATTTGTAACACTTCAGGCACCTAAAATTTTAAGAAGGCATCATTCTATAAGTCCTAAGGCATCATAAACGCACAATTATTTATCTCAAATGTAATGGGATAGTTATACAAAAAGGAAGATGAAGTTGATGATACTTCGAAATTCGAACTGAAACTTTCTGACTTCAAATGATCATAACTTCGAAATCAATGCATGAAATGAAAAAATTCAAACGCTATTCTATAGAGGAAAGTCAATATTTACGCAGGGTGTCTGTTTTATCTCAATACAGCGAAATATCTTTTAAGGAAGTGATGTTAGGAAAAAAATGTTTTAACAAAAGTTGTTTGGTACGAGGGGGAAAATTATGTGGTATAAATATTTTTTTTGTACCGGGTATGGTGGGGGGAGATTTTAAAGTCAGTTTAATTTTTTTAAATGGAATGCTATATTTTTTTATACATAATATGATAGTGTATGTTAAGACGAGTTCAACGAGGTTTTCATAGAAATAGGCAAAAATTGCCAAATTCA
>NW_017100130.1:844028-849207 GCF_001263275.1 Habropoda laboriosa | reverse complement strand
AATTTCGCGTGTACTACATTATATTTCATTTGTAACAAAATCCCTGATGTCGATGTCACAAAGTGATCGATTTGGCGTGAAATCACCCGTACATAAGTATATACACATCTTTCATAAGAAACTGGTTGTTTTTTGAGATCATATACAGGGTGATTTCTCTAACTAAAGCACCTCAAATATCTTCGTTCCTTTTCATTATACAAAAAAATGTTGGAGGAAGAAATTATTCTGTTCAAAAGAGTAAACATTGCTATGAAGTAATAATTTTTTTGCAAGGTCATTTTTTAAGATTTCAAACTACTATTTTTTTTTTTAAATGGGATAGTATATTTATGTTGCCGTATTGTTAAAGCTGAAAAAAAATGAATTCAACTATATGTGTTATGTAGAAAGTGCAAAATAATCCTTCATTTATCGTATTTAAAAATGTATGGAAGTTAACTGTAATAATTTTGAACATCTAAAATAAATACAGTCGAACCTCAGTAACTCGAATCTCTATAACTCGAAAACCTCTATAAGACTAGAATTTTGCTCATTCCCTTCCACTTCGCTATAAAAGCTTCTGTAAATCCAAATATAAACTTCTTATAATTCGAATTATTTGTTACACGTTTAAATGCGTTATTTTATCACTACATATAACTCGAATTCAGAGAAGCTCGACCTCTGCAAGTCACATGTAAATTTTACACAGTTCCTTTCCTCTGATGAAAACAGATTTTTCGTCATTTGAAGGTCAATATGGCACATGGTTGAACAGCTTTAACTATATGGCAACGAAAATATATCATTCCATTTAAAAAAATGACAATGAGCTTGAATTCTCTAAAAATATGGTCTTGAAAAAATTATTACCTAGCAACAGTCATAACATTTTCCTCTTTGGACAGAATAATTTTCTCTCCATTTTCTTAAATAATCAAAAGGAACAGAGATATTTTAGGTGCGTAAATTGGAAGAAACCCTGGATATACGTCTTTTGTAGTTAAAAGAGAGGAAAGAAGTTGCATTAGAATATTTAATTAGGGAAAAATAATAGTTGCGTTAATTTTCAGATACTTTGATCTCTGTTTTACATTTCATCTTACTCGAGTAGTATATCAAAAGATACCTTTATCTATGTAATCCAAGTTTTATTTTTACTAATTATTATGTATAATAAACCACCAGTGTTCCCTGTGACACAACGTATTTTAATACAATATATTTTTCCAGAGTGATTCCCCTATCTCCTCCAAAATTGTTAGTATCAAAATCTGCATCAATGGCGCAACAGCAATTAAGCACAGCTAATGCTAGTAAAGAAGACAGTCTTGAACGTAAAATTCTTGCAATGGCTAGTTTAGATTTGGTTGTTGCAATACAGTCAATGAATAGTATAGATAATGTGTGTATTTATAACGTGTATTTTTATGTTAATTTATAAATGCTTATATTTATAACTTCAAATTATTTTACAGCTGATAAAATCTCATCAAATTTTGAGTTTGCAATCTAAAGAAGATAAATTTATTAGTTAAATAAATATGCAATTAAAACTTCTTCAAACTTATCCTTTACAACAAGGGGGAGCAGATATATCTAAAGGTTTTAGGAACACATTTATGGTTTTGTTAGCGGTAAGAATGAATTATAGAATATACATAAAATAACACATAAATTATATTTATTGTCAAATTATTTACAGTTTTATGATACTGGGATTCTTGGAAAAAACGTTCCATTGATACACTTAAAAGAACTTGTTGATCAAATGATTAGTTTGTTAGCTGAAAATAAATTAAATCATTTACACCAGGCAGAAGTGTATTACCGCGTAATTAATAACATTGTTTGTAGAATAATAGACAACTCAAATCATACTACTATCATATGGTAATAGTATAAAGAATTATTTTGTTAATACTAGAATTAATTTGTATCTAATGCATTCTTAGTTAAATTAACCTTTTAGCTACTATATACTGCTATAGTGGCTTTCCGCTAGGTCATCTTTTAGAACGATACGCCACTATAGTGGCTTTCCTCTAAACTCTAAGTAACACTTTGTTACAGAAGACCACTTATAATGGCTCATTTGCTTATCTCGCATTGCAAGCCATGTAAGTACATTATTTGTGTGATGTGAGACGCCGTCACATTTTTCTTTTTCTTTTTTTATTTTATTTTTCGTAGTACTAACGTCGTTTACACGCAGTTCGCGGCCAGCTGCGCCGTAGCTAAAAGGTTAAAATATTTATTTTATAAAATAAATATTATTTCCTTATACTTTCAATATTTAGCGTTTTAATAAAATTACTCCATGGATGTGCTGAATCTACTGCTCCATCTAAATATGAAGAATTAGTTATGAAGTGCTTATGGAAAATAGTGAAAACATTTCCTAATTGGGCTGTGGACTTAGACTATGATACAATTCTTTTGGAAGTGCATCGATTTTTGAAGGTACACGTGCGTTTTTGTTGTGTGTCTCTTATTAATGTTTCTTATGTAATTGAAATATATTATAAAAATCCATATATATATAAACATATGAACATATATTATAGGATTATCCAAGTGTATGGTGGAAGAAGCAAAAATCTGATACTCCATTACGTACAATTAAAACAATTCTTCATAGTATGACCCGTGTGAAAGGCAGTACAATACTTAGTCACCTAACACGAATAAATAATACAAATGAGTCAGAATTACATTCTTATCTCATCAGACTAATCGCAGTTAGTTAATTAAATATTTATACGATATTGAACCTTAAAAGAATAAAAAATTCTAATTTCTTATAATAATGTTTAACAGACTTTTAAACCAGATGAAATTAATAGTAATCCCAGGACTACAGTAAAATCAAGCAATACTGGAAAAACTCAAGAACACTTATCAAAATTTACTCATCAACAATTGTCTGAAATATTCAAAAAAATTGGATCTAAAGAACATACGCAAGAAGTATGTATGTCAATAAATAATATATTCTAGTTATTATCTAATATTTAATGTTTTTATAGTCTAGTAAGTGTACTTCTTGTACAGGGTTTAATGCAACTGTATGATTTTAAACTTCAATATCCTGAAGCAGATGTGCAACCTTTCTTGGTAAAATCACACCAATTTTTCCAAGACTTTATAGAACAAGGGTTAAGAGATATTGATCAAGCACGAAAAAATCAAAATCTTATATCACAAACTAATAATCAATACTCAACAGGTAAATACTTAATGTGAAATATTAGTATAATGGAAATAAGTTTATTATTATTTTTACATGAATTGTTTGCTGTAGAAGTAGCTGAATCTGCTGGTTCTGAAGAAAAAAGCCTAATGGATCCATTGCATAGGCTTGAGAAACTTGAAGCATCTGAAGCACAATGTAGAACAACTACCAGCCAGCCAAGTCCAACATGAATTAACATTCATTAATATGTATTAGGTAAGAACAAAAGGATTATACAGGATGTTTCGCCTAAAATAAGGTACTTAAATATCTCTGTCAGTTGTGATGATACAAAAAAAATTGCATATATAACAGGGGTGGCCATAGCGCGGCTCTCGCAGGCGAGTGGTGCGGCTCTTATGCAAATAAAATGTATGTATGAAATATAGTAACTAAAACTGATCAATGTCCAAAAGTAATTATGGGTAAACTTTAAAAAATTGAACTGATTTTTCAGTTTCTCATTGTTTGTTTTGTTATCAAAGATAAATAAATGGCTCTTTCAAATAATCCTTTCTAAAATGTGGCTTCCAAACGTATATATAAAATTTGAATGGTATGAATACGTCACAAAGAATATTTTTGTTTCAAGGTCATTTTTTCAAAGTTTTCAATGCTGTCAATGTTTTTTTTAAATACTTATTTTTTTTGTTACATATTGTAGCTGATATTAAAATGCGTTTGGAGATGTATAATGATATAACCTTGAAGTCACCTTTGACTTCTAAAATTAAAGTTAAACATGAAATTTATTTCCATCGAAATCACAGGCTTCAGCAATGATGAGAGAGAACCTGTGAATGTAAATAAACATGTTTACTATCGCACTATAAATATCTAGAAGATTTAACCGCTTTTAGACAAACGAACAACCTACATCAAAGGACATGAAAAGCAAAATAATTAGAGCTTGCACTGCCATTATTCCTGAAACAATCGAAAGAATATTACAATCTCTGATTGCTTGTTTCAGATAATGTATCGCTATGGAGGGACACTATTATGAATATTTATTAACATGATAACTAAGAAAGTCAGTGATAAATGCCTTAGAAATTTCATAGCAGTCAAGACGAGAAAATATGTATTTATATGCAAAAAAAAAAAAAAATAATCTTGAAAACTCCGAAAGGAGTGATTGTAGGACAAAAATATTCTTTGCCACACATTCGTCCTTTAATACGAAATATTTTTTGTATCATCACAATTGAAAGAGATATTTAGGTAGCTTATTTTAGGCGAAACATTCTGTAAGTAATGTGTATAAATAACATTTTAAGAATTTAGTGCGGGTTTAAATTTCCTTTTCAAACGTATAAAATTAAATGCATACTCCGCTCGATTAGACTCAAGATCGTACATGAAAATGTTCACAAGCATGGTAGCGTTTTCAGTTCAGCAACTGCTCATATATTAGTTTGACAGAGAAAATGAATAGGTATAGCGAGAGCAAGTAAAATAGACATACTACTTTCAGCCACTGATTATTCAAATACTCAAATTGATTTCTGTTAAAAGTAGTAAGACACTCCTCTGTTATATTTGGTCTCATTTTTATCAGGAGAATCTTACCAATTCATTGATACTATTTTCATAAAAATAAAATGAAAACTATAAAAATATAAATTTTCATTATTAAACGATAATAATATAACCCGTACAGTGATTGAACTTCTGAGTTTCGGCTGCGCATAACATACGTACATCTATTTCGCTTTACTCTCACAATACTTAATTATTTTCTTTCTTGACCCGTTTATATTTGAGTTACTCAGAAGTCAAAATGATTAACTACACTTTTTGAAATTCTTCCAATTTTAGTATCTAAACACATGCTTGGTGTTTAACCACTTAACGCTCAGATTTTTTCCAAATTTACCCGTCCAAAAATGCAGAAATCCTTTTTTGCATAAATTCATATTCTATGGATATTGAAACATGTTTTCTGTATTTTTAGCT
>NW_017100130.1:833248-843957 GCF_001263275.1 Habropoda laboriosa | reverse complement strand
TATTTTATTTTAAATACTAAAATTTATTAAAAAATTTAGCAAAATTTAATAAAAAATAACAATAATAACAGTAAAAAGAAGAAAATAAAACTCAAAACTATCAAAGGGATGACACTATAAGAAAGAAGATTACTGAACGCTGGTCATTCAAAGAATAAAGAAATGCATAATAGATGTTGGCTTAAAGATTGTGGATATTATCATTGTTTATTCATTTAATATACAAGGGATAGTGTTAGAAAGGCAATATATGTGTTTTAGATTTATAAATATCAGTGGCTAGAGTAAAAAAACCGCCAAAAGGCGAGCGTATTGACTGAGCCCGTGATAGTCACAGGCTTATTCAAATTGGACATTTTGGCGCGCCCGTATGTTATATTCAGTGGTCAACTTTTCATAAATAAGAAAAATTTAATACATTTAATTTAATGGAGTTACTCACTTTGGCTTCTGAGTTGCTCATTTAACCGAGCTCAGTGATAAATTATGTGATCGACAATCCACAAAAAACATTGGTGGGTATGGGTCTTTAAAAGTTAGTTGATCAGATTGCAGTAAACATTGACCGAACATTATCATATATGTGGTAAATATAAATAATTACGTCGATGAATCAGTATTGTGAGTAGAAAAGTTGAATTCAAATTGAAGCAACTAAAACATGTTTTTTTTTTGTTTTTTAATTAGTCTTTTATAAAAAGAGGTATTCATAGTGAATGTCTTACATATTTATTATCTATATGAATAGATGAATTATATTTTACAGGATTGCAGTGCTTAAATAACAAGATTAAGAATGAATAATACATACAACACAATATTAAGTAAATAGCACATAGTCATGAAGATTAATCATCGTACCTAATGTACGTAACGTTATACTGTTCAGTGCAACATTAATTGTAGCATTTATGTTCGATTTTCTTAGTAACTACATGTACGTTATAATGCTACTAATTACATGAAGTTTATATGTTACAATACGTAAAATAATTGCGAACGTGTTATACTACTCGTATTTATTAGTATTTGAAAATGATAATTAAGCTGTAAGAAGCTAGCATTATGCTCTTTTTAGACTGATTTTACAGCCGATTTATATTTCGTTACTTCTTTTGAAATAAATCCACTTTTTATTACATATTATAAGTCATTTTTTTCGTTAATTCTATATTTATACAAGAAATATTACAATTGTCTATTATTTAATTAAAATTTAATCGTACTATAAAAAGAATGTTTCTCCATATTTACAACCCCGGTATATGAATGTAGATATAATACGTTAATTTTTCATAATAAAATAACACAGTATTAGTAAATGATAATGATAATTTAATATAAATGTCTTTAAAGATTTCTTGATAAACTTGCGTAGTGTAAATAGACTGTGTATATACACTTAACATAAAGTAATCAATAAAATATCTTACAATGATTGTATTTATTATTTTTACATTATAAAGTACTGCTTAATGCTTGATATGTTGTATCGTTTAATTTTATAACTCTCTCAACATTAATAAAAATGTACACATATCAATATAATTTTAAACATAATATGCTAAATATATAAATATTTTTTGGATAAAATTTAATGTAAATTATGTTTATATATCTTCTGTGGGATTGACAAAAAGTGTTGTTACAGCAAATAGTTACTAATGTTACAGCAAATTTAATTTTATAATTCTCTCAACATTAATAAAAATTTACACATATCAATACAATTTTAAACATAATATGCTAAATATATAAATACTTTTTGGATAAAATTTAATGTAAATTATTTTTATATATCTTCTGTGGGATTGACAAAAAGTGCTGTTACAGCAAATAGTAGGAACACTAATCCACCAAGTATTGTCACTATAAATTAATAAAAGGATTTGCAATTTGTTATTCAGATTTAATGATTTTATCAGTAATATTTAATAAGTCTTTTCTATTTAGTATATCTACATCATAAAATTTGATATTCCTCTAAAAATATTTACTCTGTTATATAGAAAAAAATATGCTTTACCTGTTCGTACTGAAATTTTCTGAGCAATCATTCTGCCTCCTAATACTGCCATTCCTGTACAAAATGAATGTCCCAATATTCCACCTATTACGACTCCATAAACATCCTAATAGTAATACATTTTTTTTAGTATTTTTTCTTGTTTTAATTAAAAATAAAAATTTCTTTATATACAATGCTACAATAATAAGTTTTTTTGTGTTAAGTTTTAAATATTATTGTTTTTTACTTCTCTTGCTGCAAGTATAATAGTTGTGAGTTGTGAACGGTCTCCCCATTCTGCAAGAAAAGTTAACGTAAATGCTTGAAGAAATATCCTAGAGAGAAACATTAGTGCACTAATTTTTGTTGCTTTTCTCACAAAACCAGTTTCTGGATCCTGCACTAATGTGCTTCCTGTTTCCTTCTCATACTGAAAGTGATAATATTTAGAAGTTATTTAATTTTTACAAAAATTTAAATAATTATTCTACAAAACCTACAATAATGTTAATAATAAACCTAAAATTCTCTGATGTTTTGATCTTAATAATAATACCTCATCTTCTTGTTTTCTTAAATCAGACTGTACTTCTTCTATCTCCTCTTGTGTTTCACTTGCAGACATGTTATAACCATCACGTAACAGTTTTAAACCAAATAAAGTGAAAAGAACAATAGAAATATAATGTGTGTACACCCGAGGGATTATAGTTGCAGCATATCCAAAAATTACTGGAGATTAAAGAGAAATGTAACTATTATAATTTTTATTGTTTTATTTTTCTTCCTAAGAAAATTATTATAAGTGATGTACTGTAGAATTCCTATAATCCGGCATCTAATGATTCGGCACATATTCGATAGTCCAGCACGCATTGCCCAGACCACGATCATGCCCTATGAACGTCATGCAGCAATACTGGTAATCAATTAAGGATGCTTTTAAAACTAATTATTATTATGAATATTCCGATTTTTATCGTGTTTGGACTAATTTTTTCATCGGAAGAACATTACATTTACCAGATTATACAGCTGTAGTCCAATAATCCGGCATTGCAGATGTTCCGAGCGTGCCGGATATATCCGAATTCTATCGTATACATTTGTATGTGAAAAAGAAATTATTTAACAAAGATGTTACGTGTAACAATACCTGAAAGGATAGTCATTATAACTAAGGCGCTGATTGCTCCTACAAATACTATTAATCTTGGATGTTTCATTGCCATAATAGCAGCAATGAAGAATGTTTTGTCTCCCAACTCAGAGACTATAATGACAGACAAAGAAGCTATAAATGCATGTAAAAAACCAAGGTGGTTTTTTGAAGTGATTTGTGGAGACATTACACCTTCTGGTTTCTAAAATTTATTATAAATATTATTATCAATAAATTTATTCGATTTAATACAAAGAATAAAATTAAATACTTGCTATGGATGTCATTATCATTTGAAATCTACCATCATATACAGGTTCACTTTCACTCAATACCATAGATAAAAGAAAACAATTTATTATACATATACACAAACAATACTGGTTTGTTATCAGAACTTTATTAAAAGCCATTGTTCGTAGTTTATAATGATAATACTAAATATTTTAACCTCAATTTTGTTGTGCTCCACACATTGTCACACATTTAACATACACTATCTTTCTACAAGATCCATAATGTAGTTCTATGTGGTTTGTACACCTGCCATAGTGTAACTTTATGAACGTAAACTAACTAGTTCTAAAAATCATTCACGGATTCCAACATGGAGGGAAATTTAAGTAGAATGAATAAATGTAAGTACAGTCAACGCTCCTATAACACGGTTAATTCGGTCCGTGTTGTATCGAAGATGTGTTAAGGGAAACCATAAACTAATAGAAATTAGGGGAATGCGTTTCGTATTACATGGATACCATGTTCTCAGAGTGTCGTTCTGTATCGAAACTTAAAACGAATGCAAACCAGGGGGATTTGTTCCGTGTTATCGAAGTTGACTGTACGTACTTATTATACATTGCATGTACACATAAAGAAAATTTTTATGGGAGTTAATGAAATAATGCTTAAGAATTTATAAAACGTAAATTTATTATTATTACAACTGAAAGGATAACAAATGCAAGAATTAATGTATTGTTGTAATTATTCTTTTTAACTTTGTATGTAAGTACGTAGATACGCGTGTGTTTAAAAATTAAAGCACGGACAAGGTATAGAATGTACCACTTACACCTCGTCTGTGATTGAAGTAAGAGGTTGATAATATTGTAATCTTTGATTTCGTCGTTACGAATATATATGTAAACTGCTTATTCATAAAAACAAAAATTATATTGATTACCTTAATAATTCAAAAAGTATAAAGCCAAGTGTTCGATTATATCTAACCCTGTAAAGATCTGACGTATTAAATTTGTCTCTACAAATATTAATAAAATACAAAACATGTGTTAAAATGTATCTCATTCACACCATTTAAATATTTGTCTTTTATTTGTAGATTTATTCACGAATGTTTCGAGCTCCTCGGAATTCACAAAAAATTTCAGCTTGTTCCTGGTGAGTACATTGTCGCGCAGTTAATCGTCGGCGAAACCTTGAGCGAGTGACAGCACGTTGTGATCACATGGTAAAGCATAGTCTGGCGCATAGAAGATGACGAGCGGGACGGCATAGAAATAAGGGGAGTAAGTCGCTCGCTCCACCTTTGACGCTGACCGTCACGCGATGGATTAGTGATGTGACCGTTTCGGCCAATAGTAAAAATGCGTATGATCTAACTTTATGAGTGTGTCCGCTGCAACCAAGGAGGATATACACTGACGGCATGTAGCTTTGCTGAATCCCTAGAATTAACATAACACACAACGACCATGATCCTATGTAAAATGGTGTATATATCAAGTGAGATGTGCAAAAACCATATTGACATCAACCGTCCAAAGTTTGAGCGAAGCAGGTGTGACATTGATTTGGTGTCGGTAAATTGGTAACTGATATACCGACATTTTAGTTCATATTATCACAGACCAGATATAGAGTAGCCACTCATACGATATATTTTTTTGTCACACAACCACGGGCACAAATGAGATATAGGATAGACCTTACACCTAATGTATTTTTGTGTCTAACGTTCTGATATATCGATCGTGTAAAACAATCAGAGTTTCTATTATGCCCTCTACAATAAGAAGCAGTGAATTTAGGAATTACATACAATTCAATCATCAAAGACGGTAAAATCGATAGATGTAAAAAATCCTCTTTTATTAAATTTGCATATAAAGATACTTACATACAGGGTGTTTCGTAAAGAGTGTAACACCCGGAAATGGGGGGTTGCTGGGGTGACTCTGGACAACTTTTTCCTTTACCAAAATGTTGGTTGAAACTTCGTTTTTGAATTATTAACGAAAAACACTGGCCAATCAGAGCGCGCGTAGAGCTCGCGCCCAGGCACGGAAGCGCAGAGACTCATCCGCGCGCGATCGTGAACAAACGCATTGGCACAGCGTGGGTATCGACAAATGTTACAGCAACGCGGGTGCGGCAAATGTTACATCGTCTTAAATTAAGAATAATCTGGAATTATTCGTTATTCGTGAATAACAAAAAAACTAATAAGTCGTAATTCAAGCCACTATTAATGTTCTAATTTTATTCTTTACAGAATCGGTAACGTTGGTAGCGACACGAAAATGGTAAGGGTCTTCTCGATCCTAAAGCCCCGGACAAAAAGTTTCATAAAATGCAAGGTCTATCCCGTATGTCGTCTGTGCCACGGGGTCCTAGAACCCGGTTACCATCATCCTACTGTATCGATTAGGACTCTTGTTATATCGCTGCTTTACTAGTGGCAGGAATTGACAAGTATCGAACGGGTATCGATACCTTCATAAAAGTATCGAACGGGTATCGATACTTTCATAGAAGTATCAAAGGAGTATCAATACTTTTGATACTTACGTCTTCGATACTATTCGATACGGTATCATAATTTACGGTCTAGTATCGATAATGTCGATTCGGTATCGGTCTGATCACTACACACGACCAATATCGATCGTTTTTAAAGTAATCGTTCTCAAGCGTAGAGTGTGCTTCAAAATCAGTAGTTTTGGACGACGTCGGTATTTCAGACTGTGTGGCAAAAAGTTCCATAAGATGATTGATTGGTCTACTCTATATCTCGTCTGTGATATTATCACAGACAAGATATAGACACAGACAACGTACAGGATAGACTTACCATCTTATCACAAGCTAATTGCAAGTGTAAAAATGTGTGCTTCTGTCACAGTGGGGCGATACTAGTGTTTTATGTGGCGTCGTTGCTGGGGTAATAAGGAAATTCCCTATCGTGGTGGTCAATGAAACCAAGTTTTTTTCACATTGACTCCTTAGTTTATTACTATGACTATGTTAATATAAAATATTTTATTTACACTAAATACCAGATCTATGCTCGGAAATTAACACTTAATGCTAAAACTAAACTAAATTAAACTAACTTTTGTGTTGTTACGTTATCGCGTGAACGTAGCTTTAATCACTCGTCATGCATGCTCATGAATATAGCTTTAGGGTGGTCTTAATCTAGAGAGATCGACGCGCACAGCTGGAGCGCAATTTGAATTGTCAATAATGTATGTCCCAAAAAGATAGACTGTATCTGGAAATCGTCTAAGGGTTAGATGCGTGGTACGGCGATGGAAAGTTAGAACTCGGGAACGGAAATGCTTTGTTATTATAGTCGAAAGATTTTATTCAAGAACCGTAACCAATTGAGAGTTTAAGTTTAAGCCACGTAGATTTTCACGACAGGATGTTTGTTTCGGGACTCAGAAATGTATGCTCTTCGTTCTGTTTTATATATCAACGATATCCAGCCGAGTCAACTAGCTAAAACTCTAAGAGAGCCATAAATATTGTCAAGGGCTAGTTCTCGCGCAAATCGCTGTGCGCACACTTTCCCTCGCACGTGCACATCACGTTGGCGGTTACATCGGCGTTGCGTTTCTACCACTACCAACGAAGCGCTGCTACCGCCATCCACTAACGAAGGATCGGGGGTGGAGTACGTGTGGGAGAAGAAACGTCGATCTATAGGGTGGAAATTGTCTCTCGATTGGACCACTAGGATCTGGAAAGAGGATCAGGGGAGGATCCAGATTCTGGGAGAAGAACACGAAGAGAGACTTCGTGTCTAAAAATTTCCCAAGTCATTCATTTGTTTCTGTATCTCGAGTCTTGTCATTTCGTAATCCTTAAAAGATCTTGATATAGTCTTATAATATAAAAGTATTAGTAAAACGAAAATCTGCTCAGTTTATTTGAATATTCCCGCACCACACGAGCAGAGCATTCAGCGCTCCATGGGTACCAATCCACTATCCCTTTTCCCGTGACTACCGCAAGATACGTAACAGTATATATTGTTGCGTGATTTTTGAGGAATTTGAGGGAATTATCACCCATGGAGCGTCAAAGCTCTCTGCTTGTGATCGTTTAGTAAACTTAATGGATAAGAAAATCTAACGCTGAATCTTTTACAGAATAATAAATAACTTTATAAGAATAAGGATGAACGAAATGTTTTAATTATTTCTTTTATTATAAAATAATATGTCTACACCCTTTGAGCGAGAAAAAGCGAATGAATCTTCAGGCGTCGTCGATATTCATTATTCAATGTTAACATGTTTTTGTTAAATAATAATCTTCAGTTAGATTAAAGATTCTATATAAGATTATTTAAGGATAAATTTTGTTCGTACCCGCATTTGTTTATTAATACATATTTTCTTTAAAGCGAGTGTTTTATGTGTCTCAGTAATGTTTCTGTGCGCAGCAACGACAATAAACATTTATCTAAACGAGCAATTGCAAATAATAGTCAATGAAATTTTACAATATACACACACGTGTGTGTGTGCGTGCATGTATTATATGTATATGTATCGAGTTCTGTCGAGTCTTTGTGTTCATTGCTTTAGCTATACCGCTGCACAATTTGAATTCGGCGCGTCTCAGTATTCACACTACGGGGCACCAAATGAGCCACATAATATACAAAATTAGCTAAGGCACTTCTAGCGATACGGAAGAAATGGAAACTGTATTACACGGCATGGTTACTCAAAACGGAAGAAGGCTTTTCCTTGTGACGCTGAAAACACCGCCTACGTCGAAAACAGAGGCCGCTATTTTTTCCTATTTTCCGGCGAATAAAAATTTTATTGAAAATTAACTTTTCGGTGGGGCGACTGAGCGGAAGTAGAGGTCGCCACACTTAGATGGAAATAAAATCGGCAATCTTTATCTCCAGATATTTCGACAGTTTCATAGTGGGGAAGCTATTCGTAGTACTATGCAGAGATCGTAAGTTGCCGTCGAATCAAATTAGTTGCCCCACATCCAGTCACACGTATTCCCATTATTGGCGAGTCAATCATATCACAAGTCCATTGTGTGACAGAAGTCGTCGAGAAGAAGTATCGAAACAGAAAGAGATGGAGCGATAGAAAGCGACGAACTTGGTGACATTGGCGTACTTAGACGTAATAGATTCAGAACGTTAACTATTTACAGAACAAAAAGTACTAAGAATATTCATTTATTCTTTGTTGTGATTCTTTTACAATTGTGTTTACGTTTTCTACTCTCTCATCGAATTTTTAACGAAAGAGATCTCTTATTTTCAATACTATGGTTACATGGTAACGTAAACTTTCCCGCTACAGCATTCGAGTCACACTGATGACTGGCGCGATAAGGTGTCTTGCTCATAGACAAAAAGAAATTTAATTTTAATTAACCTGTTGCTATTAATTACTATTGCTGTAATTTAAAAAAACAAGAACAATTTGTTTTAATAATATATTTAACAAAAGATAATAACATATTTAAGAAAAGAATCACAACCTGAGAACATATATATAAAAATTTAATTTACATTGCGGTTCTATGTATTCCCCGCAGATACGAAAATTCTACTACTGTGCCCTGGAATCACTAGAGCCTAAAAATGAGAATCCTGGAGGGGGTTAGGTGGAGCAAGCGGCCTAGTCCCCTTGCCCCTGTGCTGTTCCGTTGACGGGACTTGGCAACTAACGATCTCTGTATAGTATGTGCTGAGTGTTCAGGAAGGCAACTGTTAACGTGTAATGGGTTTAGAAGATTATAAAGAACTTGTGGCATCATGTGCCTCAATTTGTACAATGGGACAAATGTTAGCTGGAACGTATGTTTAATAAACAGTTTTTTCTTTAATTTGTATATTTCGAGGAAATGCAATGCATACTTCCAATGAGGAAAAGAATACCTTCCTGACGGAAAATGTTTGACAAAATACATTAATCTGTAGTTTTTTTTGAGATCGATATGTAAATTTAAATTTTCTTATTAATTGTTTTACACGTAATATGTTCGACAAAATAATCAATTTTCTGTTATTGTAATATATTGAAGGAATTATTGAAATATATGTTATCAATAATGACAAGCTATCAAGTATAAATCACACGATTTAAAAAGTATATTAATAAGTTCTTCGAATAATGTTAATAAATTATGACTTTCAACTTGAACTATTGCATCACTTAAATATTTAAATTTTAGATGCTCTTTTTTCGAATATGTATATATTTTCTATTTTTTTTAAATACCTTATGCATCTGTTTTTATATAGGTAAATACGATATTATTAAAACGTGTACTGTTTTATACTAAAATACAGGATGGCTCAGCTGAATGGGATCTCCTAAATATTTGCTTTATTTATTGTTATATGAAAAAATTTCTCAGGACAATGTTACACTGTTTCTGCGGACACATGTAATCGTGGCAACGGTTTTTTTTTTCAAGGTCATTGTTTTACGAAATTTCAAGGTCATCGCTATTTTTTGAAATGGAACTCTATATTTTTTTTTAATATCCTTCTGGAGAGTGAAAAAACAAATTCAACGATCTTAATAACCATACCATTCCCTTTATTAAATTTCGAGATATTTACGTCTAAAGATAATTAAAACTTCCTAAAGATTTACTCAGGAACATCGAGTCACACGTTCGTATTCGAACGTAAACATTACATGATGGTTGCCCATCACTTTATTCGACGTGTGCAAGGACAGTGTTAGACAAGATGATTAGAGGATGTTGCATTGGACGACGTGAAACTGAGCTGGCCAGCTCGTTCTCCTGACCTTACCCCATTAAATTTTTATCTATGGGGTAAACTAAAAGTATGGTTTATCGTGAGAAACCAACAAGATAATATGAAGAAGAGAATTACAGCTGCATGTGCATCCGTAACAACGCAAGAAATAGAAAAAGCGTATGAAGAATTGATCAAAAGATTCCAATTATGCATAGCAACAAATGGCCATCATTTTGAGCATTTATAACCTTTGGAATTCACAATGAGCTGTAAAAGTATCTTCCGTTACCGCTTCCAATAACAGGTAAGACTTATGATTGGATATGAATGTGTAAATCAGTGTACCGTGTGAATCTTTAAGAAATTTTAATTATCTTTAAACGCAAATATCTCGAAATTGAATAAAGGGAATGGTATGGTTATTGAGGTCGTTGAATTTGTTTTTTCACTCTCCAGAAGGACATTGAACAAAAAAATATAGTTCCATTTCAAAAAATAGCGATGACCTTGAAATTTTGTAAAAAAAAAAA
>NW_017100130.1:827853-833021 GCF_001263275.1 Habropoda laboriosa | reverse complement strand
TACAATTTAAATTTTGAATACAAGTACTCACATAATATGATTTATGAATATTTATTTGAGCAGTTACTTAATGATATCTTGTACCATTCTATATAAACAAATTATGATTATATAGTGTTAGGCATTTTATACGAATCACATTTTGTGGGTTTGTAGACTATCTAAAATTATATTTCTCATCACATTACAAAAAGTAGAAAAAGATTTATGCACATGATTTTGTATAGATACTTTTAATATATTTTTGTTGCTAATTTGAGAATATCAAAGAGTAATAAAAGATAATATCTATTTTTTAATTATAGATTAATATGCAAGGATATTTATCGAAAAGGTTCATCTAAAGGTTTTGACCCAATGCCTTTTTTGGGTGGCATAGGAATGTGAGTGTAATGTTTTACTTAATATAGGTAACAATAATGTCAAATAAACCCATGGTTAATGTTGTTGAAGATATTTTATTCGTTGTTTTACCCTTGGAAGGAAATGTTTCTTAAATATAGTTTTAATGTGTCTGTCTATTGTAAAAGCATTTTCTATGCTATTCTATGCCTATAATTGTGAAAAAAAAATTATAAATTATAACTCAAAAAGGTAATATAGGTTACCTAGATGAACATATAGTGAATAAGAGTTTTCTTTTAGGTGCACTTTGATGCTTCGGTATGCATGGATTGTAAGAGATCCTGCAATGATTAATATTAATGTTTTTGGATTACTTACAAATGTGGCATATATGTCTGTATATTACTATTACTCACCACAAACGGTACGAGTCCACATATATAATTCAAGCATGTGATGCTGCTATTTGATACGTTATTTTCTTTGAATGTAGGATGAGTCAAATACAGTGTTACAAGCTGTTTTCATTACTGCAGATTGATTTCAATTTTGTTTTACATTAAATGGGACAGGAGATCTAATTATCTCTGTGTAATGGATTTTTCTGAGGGGCTCCTAGAGTGATAAAGAATGTTTTCGTCTAAATACAATGGCATATTAATTAATTTTCTTTATTTGGATAGCTCTTTTTGGACTTAATATTGTTTACTTGAAACCTTTCTTTTATTCTGCATAGTTAGAGCTATGACGAAGAATACTTTTCTCAAGAGAAACTTCAGGGAGGCACCGAAAGATATCAAAATAAACGAATATTGTTTCAAACATTTGATAAAATTACTGAAGTAATCAATGCACAGGCAGTACATATTGCTATTTCTATATCTTTCTTTGTTGTTGAAGCAATAGCCATCACTGTTTTATGCAACATCATAAAAACAAATCTTATAACGTTAGATCTGGTGACAAAGGTAGTCACAAAACAGGACCAATCGTCCAATCCAATTTTCAAATTTTTTTTTGTAATATGTGTATTTCTCGCAAAGTATGCTGGGGCAACCAACATCTTCCTTTTCATGTGTAATAGAATATTTTCGAAAAATGTGGGGAAAATGTTTGTTAAAAAATGAGCATAAACTGCACTTGCCGAAGTTTATTTACAGAAATGTGGTTCAATCACATGATTTTCAATAATTCTGCATCACACATTTGTTGACCACCAGAATTGAAACGAAACAACTTGCAACCAGTGAGGATTTTCATTTGGCCAGTAATGAAAGTTGCTTATTCACTTGGCTAGTATTAAAAAATGTATCTTCGTTGAGAAAAGGAGGCAGTAATAAAAATCAATTGGCATTATAGATGAGATTATGATGCCATGTGCAAAAAATAATTCGATTTTGGAAGTCATTTCCGAACAGATCTCGATAAAGACACATGTGGTATGGATGATATTTGTGCTGTTTCAGTATCTTTCATATCGGTATCGAATCCCTGCGTTCAGAGAATACCTTAGCAGCTTGTCGGTAATTGCGTTGGCATTGCTTAGCACTAATAACATATCAAGACTTTTATTAAAGTTTGCCATTTCAATCATCTAATCTTCTAAGGAAATCTGAAAATACTGATATCTATCTGTCTATCTTTTTAGAAAATCTAATCAAGTATAAAGTTATTGATAAACGATTCCAAGAAATTTTCCCATTGCCAAACAAATACAGTACAGTAAAGCTTTTCACATTGTCCCTCACAATTAGTTCGGAACCGAATAGGGACAGTTTCAGTAAAGGGATATGTATGTACTGTTTTTCGAGACTCGCAGTCCGCTTTTGTAGTCCGCCGAACGATGACAGGGATAATGAATAAAAGAAAAGGATGAAACGAGAATCGAGGCAACCGAGTGGTTTAAATTTTTTTTAACATATTGGTCAGATTTTTCTGATTAAAATGAGATCAAACACGATATAATTTGGAAAACGTTTACTTATTAACCCTTTGCGGACCGAATAGTCCAGTTAATTCGCAGTCATTTGACTACTGTCGGGCAGTACCGTGTAGTTTGCCTTTATTTCAATATTTTTGCGTAATATTAGTTATAAAATATTAAGTTTCAGTATAATATTATTGCATACAAAAATGGTTCATTATCGTTTCTAATTTATAATTTCTCATTGTGTGATACTTGAAGGCAAAAATTCCTACGTGGAGTCTGATTCGACATAGGGCTGCAAAGGGTTAATACTCATTGAGTAACTCATTTCATTTCATTATCGCTTTGAATGAATTATAAAAACGGATTGCTAGAAAAATACATGAAATATCTGTTCACATTGTCCGTCGAATGTAAGCTATGCCTTCCATATTGTCTGTCGAATGCATAAGCTGTGCCTGGACAGTGTGGTAAAAATTATATCGTGTTTGATCTCATTTTAATCAGAAAAATCTCACCAATATGTTAAACAAATTTTCAAATAAAAAAAGCAAAATTAAAAAAGTTATACTATTTTATTATGAAACTGTCCAGCCGTGAAATCTCATCAAAAGTACCGCTTCGCACAGCATTACACGCTTGACTGACTGCGAAAAATATAACATAGGCGTAGGAATAACGCAGACCTAGGCGTAAGACCACCAATATGGACACTGAGAATCCGAACTGGTGGACACTGCGGGAAGATTTACTGTATTTGCCAACAACATCTTCAAACCGTGCCATTGTTGTTCAAACAACAACATATTCAACTGTTTGTTTGTTTAACAATGGAATGATATTTTATTTGAGCAATGTACATAGATGGCCTGGGTCAAAATTCGATCCACAATGCATAATCATTGTATGGAGAAAGATGTGCATGGTGCATCGATACCGCGAATGCGCTCACATCTCTCGGTTGCAGTTTCGATGTACGGGATCGAGAAACGTTGATCAATCGACTGTCAGCGAGCGAAGATGACAAGTGCTATGGATTGACGAGATACGGTGTCTTGAAATTTTTTTGTTTATAAACAAAATAAATCAACAGAAAACTTTAAATACGTTTTCTAAACTGGTTGCATGTTTTTCTCGTCCCATTTTAAAGGAATGAACTTCTATTTTCACGTACATACGTTCTACATAAAAATGTCTTCAGCTAATCGTACGGAAATTTTTTAAAGTAATATTTACTATTTATTTCACCTCAAAATATACTCATTTTTTATCAAAATTTTAAAACTTTTCGTTTCAAGGTTTGCCATTTTTCTAAAAATTATTATACAGCAACTTCTATAATGTGATTATATATGTGTATTTAGTAATAAAAAAAAACTCTGAAATATTGCCCAATATATGCACATTTAAACCCACAATGAATAAAATTTCAACGAAGGATGTCTCAAAAATAATTGACAAAAAACGTGCTTTTTGCGGGCTTCAAAGTCTTGTTCTCTCTTAATACACAGTTTTATTTAAAAAGAAATGGGGAAGATTCTCTTTGTCCTCTTAGCAACCACCTCAGAAAAATTTGTTGCACACCAAATGATTAGCCCCCTTGTCTCATTTAACCTTTATGTCAATAACCGGGTACCCTTTTGCACATTTTCTCACTCAAAATATTTGATCTTCCCGGTAAAAGATTTGAATATCCGGCCAGATCGTTGTTGTTTAGCATATTTCTTAACCGTGTTTGCGTCAAGTTTAGAATTTCGTTATCAGAAAGCTACTAAAATTGGACGATAAAGTAGACGACAATTATGGGAATTGACATAAGAGTTAATTAAAAAAAGAGTTGAAGCCAATATTAGCAATGGTTTTGGAGAAAATAGCTGTAACACTTTATTTGGTCCACCCTATGTATCCTGTTTTTCTCTAATCTAATAAATTACATATTAATGGTATATTATAAATTATGTCTTGTTATAAAACAGATGCTGTTGCACATTGAATATTAGAAAAAGGTGTAAAATTTTAATTAATAATAACTGATAACTATTATTCTGAATTTTTTGAGATTTTTTGGTTAGGTGCACTGTAGTTAAAAAAATTGAAAAGAGATGAAAAAATCGGGTTTTAATTTTTTTAACTACGGCGGACCTAACCAAAAAATTCAGAATAATAATATCAATAATATGTACAATTTACTCAAAAAATATAATCATAGTTCCGGGACTCCTTCAATACAAAATGGGGATTTTTCAGCATTTTTTGCGTTTTTTATTTTTTATAGCTTGAATTTTCAATTTAAAAATCTAAAAAAAAGTCTGTAATATGTGTCTCGTTAACTGAAGTGTCTCTGATTTTTTCAAAATTTTTCATGCACTAAGGTGGGAGAAATTGAGCAAGAACGTGTCTTTCATTTTTGCACTTTACTATTCCCCCCCCCAGTCGAGATAAAATGTTGAAACTTGGCACAAATTGTTCTTTTTTGATACGCTATCGAATGACATGTCGCAAGACGAATTTGGTTTAGGGGCATTTTTGACTCCCTTATCCGGCTGTACCCTTTCGGATAAATAGTTCTAACTGTCCCAACGCCTGAATAAATATTTTACGAGTCTTATGCATTTTTAGAAGGATACGCTTGCTTTAATAGGCAAGGTAACAGCTTTCGTAATGGTCTTGCTTGCGTATGCACAAATGGAAAATGCGGAAAACATCGAATTCAGATTCGGTTTAATTGTAACAGTATTACTGATGCTCTTAATAGGATCTCCTTTGGTACATCTCGTAAGTATAGTTTCCGGTCCACGTTTTTCTAGTATGATAAATTTACAATAGCGCAATCGTATAATAAATTTAACAATATCTAACGAAATAAATATAATGGAAATAGCATATCGCGTAACCT
>NW_017100130.1:818797-827592 GCF_001263275.1 Habropoda laboriosa | reverse complement strand
ATTAACTGAATTATTTTATACCGGGTTGTGTATTGCGTCAATTTCTCGTTGACCGAAATCTTTTTTGTATGTCACCGAGCATTATGGTATTTAACTACTGAAATTAAGATAGTTTCGAACGCATGTGGTCTTTGTTCAAATATTTAAGATATTTCTGGTCTCATTTTAAAACCGTGAAGTTTCAAATATAAATTTTTATACAAAATTTTGTTTTCAAAGCGATGAATTCTTTTATTTATACTTAAAATTTTTTATTTAGAGTATTTGTAACATGTATGATATGATACAACGAAAACTAAATGGGAAAGTTTTGTAAATATAAATGAATTTATACAACACTATAATGCGTGAAATTACGAATAATACTATGTGTTTATAAGTTTAATATCGTTTATCAATATCAGATTAACGAATGACACTTATCACTATGTTCGCAGATATAGCGATGTGCACACTTCTCACATTAGAGTTATGTAATTGTCATCATCGGTCTGCCTTTATGTTTTAAGGTGTAATATCTATTGTTTAACCCCTTAACGCTCACATTTTTCTGAACTTGATGTGCCAAAAACGATCAGTTTCATTTTTTTTTAATTATTTCCTAGGCGAGTAGAAATAAGTTTTCCACTTATTATATTTATAATGCTGTAACTTATCTTGTTGCCATAGAATAGAAAAGATAGCGCAATATGAAAAGTGGAAGAAAATAATTTAAAAACATTGTATTTTTTAAAGAATTAGTTGTATACGTGTAAGATACAGACATGAGCGTTAAGGAGTTAAAAGCCGAACATTGCAAACACACGCGTGTGTGCATTTCAGTAGAGTGTAATATTAAAAATACCCATCTATACCAATCGTAAATTAGTAATTTTATAAAAGTTGTGAGATGGTTAATTTGTCGTTAAAGGAAAAGTTATATTTTTATCTTTTAAAACATAATTTTTTAAAGTGTTACATATTATATTGCGAATAGCGTCGATATAGTGAATTATATGAAACCGATAATGAAAATAAAAAATTTCGCTAAAGGGGCGTTCAGACAATCAATGTACATATTGTCAATATTTTAAGGTTCTTAACACTAGGTTTATGGACAGTTCTTATACAGGGTGTCCCGTAACGTTGGGACCACCCTGCAATGGGAGGTTGCTGGGGTGACCCTGAACAACTTTTTCCTTATCCAAAATGTAATTTGAAGCTTGGTTTTCGAGTTATTAACGAAAAACACTGGCCAATCATAGCGCCCGTAGAGCCAGCGCTCAGGGACGGGAGCGCAGCGACTCATCCGCGCGCGATCGTGAACAAATGCATAAAAAATGCGTGTCAAAAAAATTTGACTTTGCACCGCTATTTTTATAAGGCTTAGAGAAATGGTTTTTTGCCGTCATTCCGACGTTTGTATAAATTTTTGAAAAAACTGCAATTAGTCGGAATCGCGAAGAAAATAGCGAAGGTCGTTTTTACAACTTTTATATCTGAGCTCGTAATGAAAATTTAAAAAAATACGTTTTGTAGATCTATGTTAACGACACGCACGCTGAAAATTTCATCGAAATCGGTTAATGTTTCTCTGACCTACAAACGGTTAAAGATTGTGAAAATCGCAGTGTCACGACTTTGAACGTAAAACTGTAATAAATCTGCATACCTATCTATAAGGACACGCGTCAATTTGACGCATGAACAAAATCATACATTTTCTTTAAAAAACAACATAATTATATACTATTAACTTATAAATGAAACTATGAGATGTATATTTATATAAAATTTATAATATTCTAAATCCAAAATATTGAAGAACACTTGGAGAGGTCAGCGAAAAGACGATGCTTTGGCGGTATATTTCCCGCCATTTGATCAACTACGTCTACTCCAAACTTAGTCTTATTGTAATATACAATTGTTTCTGGGGTGCGTTTGTTATTGTCTTTTAATTTTACAGACCTTTGCTTAGTGCTTAGTAACAATACCTTTAGCTTTGGCTTACTTTTATAGATGGTGATATTGGCATATATTGGGTGAATCTGCATCGGGCTTTCGTAGGGAACAGTAACTCGTCTATTGAAATATTCTCGTGAGGTTTATAACAGGATTGACTATTGTGTATAAATTTGTTCCATATTTCAGATATCAATGCAAATTTGTCTGTACGTAAACGTTCGGATCGTTCTGTTCTTTTATCAAATTGTATGAATCGAAGAATTTGCATAAATTGATCTCTAGGCATTGTGCTCGAAAAGAAAGCCCCATTTCTTGAAGAACTAACTCTTTTATCACGTTTATATTTATTACTGCAGTAATGCTTTCATGAGTGAAGCCAATTTACTAGCATTAATGCTTACTTTACGATGGCTTCAAATTGACGCGTATCCGTAGAGATAGGTATACCACATAGAGAATTTAAAAATTAGAAAGCTTCGAAGAAAATGAATTTCGATATATATTTGTCTCGTTAAATGGATAAAAGTTAGTACAAGTGGTAGATGAAAAATGTAAACAGTTTCTGTAATTTTCCTCATGAAATTCGAAATGCGTCAAATTGATGCGTCCCGTAAACCTAGTGTTAACACTAACTCGAAACTAAATGTATTGCCAATAAATATTGAACGTATGAGGATAATGCAGTTTGTCAATAAATATTTATCGTCTGAACGCCCCTTGATGATCTTTCAATTGTTAAAAATTATAACGTGATGTATTTTAAGCTTTAACAAGTATTCTAAATTAATAATATTTTTACAATTTACATTAGAATAATTGTTTGTTTCTTTTCTTTTTATTCATTAGGGAGAGATTATAGAAACAAAAAATACGGATATTCTTCCGTTTCCACTTATATTTATGGGCAGTATTGTGACATTTCTGTGGCTATTATACGGCCTTGTAATCGGTAACGGTTTTATTATCGTAAGTAGACTATTGGATTCATATTTGTTTGAACATAAATCACATGTTAATAAAAACTATATTATTCACTAATGCGTTGTGCCTTTTAAAAGTTTCAGAACGCGGTAGGGTTTGCTCTTAATCTGATGCAAATGTCATTGTTTGTGATATTCCCATCAAAATCGAAAACCAAAACGTCCAACCAAGAGAAGACAGACTAAGAAAAGTGAAGTTACAAATATTAGAAATGTATAGTTATCGGTGTCTTTCTTACCTCTAGTTATTAAAATGTGTCTAGAGTGTAGATGGCTGTCAACTGTTTAATAATGTAAATATGCAACGTAAACTAACTTATAAATAACTGAAAAAATTTGTATTTTCCTCTCTTTTTATTTAGAGGTTAGTTTACGTTATATATTTACATTATTAAACAGTTGACAGATATCTATAATACTATTGACCGATTAAATGGATTATGAATCGTAGCCGATAATGTAGGGATCCACCTGACTGCCTGACTTCTTCCTCTTCCGAATTGGCCTGAAACTGTCGGGTTACCCGTTAAGTATCGGGCAGCTCGAGCATTTGTATGTCGTATGTCGGGCGGGTACCCGTCCGAAACTAGATTCATCAGCATCAAATATAAATATGGATAATACGGATAACTCCTTTAGCAGCAGCAGCATATTAATATGCTATCAGTAATAAGTTGTAATAAAAATAGATAGATTTAATAAAAAAATTAATTAAAACACTATTTAATTAAATTTAATAAAAGCTAAGACTATATTCTTAACGAAACCCACACACCTTAACGATATCTTAATGATATTATCGATAATCGATAGCAGCTGCTCTACCCGAAACCACCCGAGCCCGTAATCTCGGGTACCCGCACAGTATGTATTAGATCAACGCTCCGATCAGTCAATGCTCCTATAACACGGTTGATTCAGTCCGTGTTGTATCGAAGACGTGTTAAGGGAAACCATAAACTAATAGAAATTAGGGGAATGCGTTTCGTGTTATATGGATACCGTGTTCTCAGAGTGTCGTTCTGTATCGAAACTTAAAACGAATGCAAACCAGGGGGATTTGTTCCGTCTTCTCGGAATGCCGTACTATTTGAAAAGCGTTGAACGAAACTTAGAAATAATACAAACCCAAAGAATTTATTTTGAGTTCTTTTAATGATTTTAAGAGTTCATATATTAAATCAAAGATAAGATAGTTATTCAGAATTTTTATAAATCTAAAAAATACAAATTACAACAACAACAAGCACTTATTAGAAAGCAAATAATCTTATTAATATTTATCATCACTGTATTATAGGTGTGGGTGAAGTGGGCGAGCAGTTGGGTGCGTGTGTATATTTCTTTGTGTATGACTGCGTGTGCTCGAGACTGGCGAGAGTCAGATATTCTTTTAAATGAAATAGTATAAGAATGCATATTTGAAACATTCGTGCTACGTAAGAGGTGCCTAAGTTTATGAAGCCGCGCTATATGGAAACGATTTGAAAGAATATTGTGTTAAAGGAGAACGGTCGCAATTTTTGCACCGTGTTATAAGAGGGTTGACTGTATATCGCTAACTGCAGAAGACGGCTATTTTGTTTAGCTATAATACGTTTGATCGACTATTAAAATTTGCACTGATTTCTTTTTAAATAAGTTATATTATAATTAAAATTTTGACATTTAGTATAAATAATCTTGCGTACATATTGGTTAGATGATAAATTAATTTATCGTAATCTATGTGAAAAAATCAATTTATGTAGGGTGTTGTATATGAATATTGTGAAATGTATATACATTAATTAAAGAATTGAGGGTTCACTGTAATCTTTGTATTATGATTAATAATTTTTTTAATAGCAGTTCAAGAGATAAAGGAACGTAGAAAGACCTTTATTTTAATAATTTTTGTATTAAAAAGTATCATATAATTTACAGTTTGTGTTAGCTCAGCAATTTTTTATATTTCGCACCACCGATAAAATTTTTTTATTCAAACTCTTGTGTTAGAAATATGTAAGTTAAATTTTTTTGAGACGAGGAATGAAGTGATATGAAGTGATTTATTTGTGACTAATGAATGTTTTTCTAGTAATAATTTCATAAATCCAATACTTATTTGTATAAATAACTATACAAACAATTATTTGCTATTTGCACATATAACAATAATGAGTCAAATCATACACCGGACAAATAGAATATTATTGGATGAATAGGTAAATTATAAAGATTGATAATTATTACTTGCGATTGATCAATACAGTTTTATTCAAATAATAATTCAATTATAAACGTTATTTTTAGTTACAGATTGTTTAAATTTCGTATAAACGGATTCATTGCGCGTACATTAATAGTACAATATACAGCACAACGCAAAATAGGGGAGTACCCCTTTTTGTTTTACGTCATTATACTTCAAACGGGGAGATCTTTTCAATTGGTTAACAATGTGTTAAATGACGATAAATTTGGGTAAGCAGTTAAATTCATTAACTCTTTATAGTCGTCAATTTACTTTTAATTTCCACACAATACCCAATATTTCACATTATACATTTCATCAAGGAGATATTTATACTGATATACAAACATTTCAATCACCTTTTGTACAAATTAATATATGTATAATAAGACAAATTATGATCAATAAAACTTGAGTTTCTTAGTTTAGTTTCTTAGTCTCTTTTTAGTTTCTTAGATGGACAATGACTTCTTCTCATTCCTTTCTGGTATGAAAAGATTATTCTGTTTAATCTCTACCATGCAACTTTGTCTTTATTATTTCTTTGAAATTTTCGGTTATTATTTTATCAACACAAAAGCGTTTATACTTCTATAGAATGTTAATTATGTAAATTCAATTGTGTGTTTAACAATAAGCAGCATAGGCAGTATTCTTCTTAATGACTGACATGGCCTTAGTTGTTGCAGAACGTGTATGTGCTTGAGTCGGATCTGACGCTATTAAGAATAACCAAAGACGATTACCATTTCACTTCCTACGAGGCTACGTTACACAGCATGCAAATGCAACTTTCCGGGCAATCGAATGCTCCCCCTTACGATTTACGTCTTCGATGGCTCGTTAGTAGTCGGTCTTAGTATCGGCTTATTATATGAACCACGTGTATCATTGCTTGACTTTCTGATCGAGTTTGCCGGCCAATAGCAGGAAACAGTGACCTTCTACGTAGTAGACAGAGGCATATCTGATGTATCGCCATCAGTAACGTGTGCGATTGTTCGCTAGGCACCGGTACGCTGTGATTTTCCTGTCGATCGTTTGTACCCGCGCTAATAACTTGTCATGAACAGATGTCGAAATCGAAATAAAAACAGACGAAGATCTTATGTCGATTCGTTGAGTATATTTTGTAAAGAGCAATACTTTATTGCCTTTTTGTTTTTGCCGTTTCGATGATTATAAATAATGTGAATGTTGTTTTTAAATTTTGAAGACTGTACGAGTACCTAATATAGGATATTGTACAAGGTTTTTGCATTAATGAATGATTGAGTTACAGTGATTTAAGTCAAAAAGTAGTTGTTTAGTGTCTAGAATTAATGCAATACTGATTTTTTAAATATTCTAGTCATGGAAGAATAATCAAAGGATAAATGAGAGGTGAGGTGAGTGTGTTCATTTCAATTTTCTTTAATGAAACGGTGGAATTGTTCGTTGATATATTGCAAGCATTAGTTTTGCTCTCATTTTACGTACTCTAATTTATCTGTGAAACAAGAAATTGCAAGTAGAAAATTTCATGCAAATTTAATTACTTCGTACATAGTAGTTGAATGAGTAAGTGAATTTTACAGTTTTTATTTGCGATTTAGTAATGAATGTAGCTTAAGAAGATTAATTTTTAAGTATGTACAAATAAAATTTTTACTGTACATTTTACTTTTTATTACATTAATATTCTTTAACGGTAATGAAAAATGTGAATAGTCAATTTTCTTCAGCTTGAAAGAGTACATTAAATTTCTAGAAAATTTTTCTTACAAAGGGATTTTTCCTTCATATAAAATACACTTTCTTCAAATTTTAAAAGTAATAAACATTTAGCTAAACATTTTATCCAAACATTTAATAATTAAGTATTCAGTTAAGCATTGTTTTGGAAGTAAATGTATCGATACTTCGCTATTACAATTGATCTATAATTTTAATTTTGGAAATTTTAACTAAAAGGGAATATCAACTCCTTTTATTAAGAGAATGTTTCATATTATGTTCTACCCTCTCAAACATTAGAAAGATTAGAAAAAAAAAAATGTTCTTTCATCTTTCTTTTCCTATAATACATATATGTTTTATCATGTGAATGTTTAAAAACCTCGTGACATTTTGGTTTGCCCTGTTCTATGTTAAGGGTATTTACCATGCAATTGGACAGGGCTACATATGTACTTATGTATATATTTAAAATAGTTAGAGATGGAACACAATTTCGAAAGCCAAATTGAATGGCGTTACATGGTTTATATTTCTGCATTACTTTTATGCATTTTTGTGTATTGATGTGGTTACAAGGTGCAGCGACACTTTTTTTTTTAAATGGAACTATATAATTTTTCTTGCATAAATCTATTCTTCAGGTTATTCTGCAAATAATCGAAAACTTAATAATTCACGAGATATTTCAACTCTTTTAGTAAAACATACTTTCGTTATAGTGTTGCCAAATTTATATTCAGTGAGCAATACTTGCGAATCTACAAAATCTCTCCCATGCGTTCAGTTTTAAATAAAAAGAAATTTCAAGAAATCACAGGGTGAACTGTTATTAAACGAAAGTTGTAGTATTTATGTACGTTATAATAAGGTTGCAATCACTAACGCACAATCAGTAATCTGCGCCATGATATGAGACTTTATTCAGTTATAGTTGGTACAAAAGCGGATATGTAGTTGACAAATCAACTTTTGAATATCTAGTAGATTTGGAATTTAAAAATCAGAAAAATACGTAGCCACTTACATTCTTATCTGCCATTATTCGCTGTGCATGGTGTAATAGTTACTTATGCTTCAAATATTTCTTTGAACAATTTCAATACCATTTTGAACATTCATGAAACGTTGTTCTGTGACAATATTGGTATAGTTTCTAGTTATTAGATTGTTAGATTGTATTAAATTGTTATATTACACTTCTTCACTGGTGAAAGAATATTATTAACGTTACTGTCGACTAGCATGTTAATTATATCTGCATCAAATCTGGTTAAACCCTATTGTATGTTTCTCTTCTGTACCAACTTTAATAAAGATGCTGCTCCGACGAGGAGTATTACCTTTTCCATTTCTGTAAATATTTGTTGAAAAATTAATTTTGTATAAAAAAGATGTTTGTTGCTCTTATACAATAGAAAACTGTTTTGGAATTTTGATAAATGCAAATAGAAGCAAATATCATGCAAACGTGTAGAAGTATCAATAACTATAAAGAATTGCAAGTGAAGTATTAAAAACAATGATATTTTTTTATATTTCGGTAGAGTGTCAAGAATTATAAATTTTTTCTATATAACAATTGTTTCTATTTCTTACCGCTAAATATTTGGAGGCAAGGTAACAGAAAAACTTATTTTTTTAAAACTAACGTGTCATGGAAAAATGTTTATGCAATATGGTGATACGGTACTAAAAGCTGAATAATTCATACATTTAAAGTTTTTCTCTATCTTGTATTGTTATAAAATTATATTTAAAAAACGAAAAAACGCGAAAACATTGAGGGCTGATTTTACTCTTCCAAAGTGATTTTTCTGTGAATTATTTAGTTCTCGATTACCTAATTCTAATGCTTTTATACGTAGAATGACCAAAGGAATCGATTTATGCAAGAAAAATGAAAATTTAATATA
>NW_017100130.1:814095-818720 GCF_001263275.1 Habropoda laboriosa | reverse complement strand
TGTATACATCATTTAATTTGCCTCCCAAAGTTTTGTTCCATCTCTAATTATTTTAAAGATACATGTAGCTCCGCTGAGTTTTGTAAGACTCCCTATATTCAGATATAAAAGGAATTTTAGTGATATGTCATATTATCATTTTCAATTACAATAAGCAGAAAATATGAAACTTTTTTATTCATTTCCTTGAAATTCCTTGATAATAAAGTATAGAAAAATTTTGAATATTCATGTTATAAAAACATTATTTAGAATGCAAACAAATTTTTTACATGGAAATTGTTTAATTTGATGGAGAAAGTTTAATAGAATAATTGAATTCTATTTTTAGATTGTTATTTACAGAGATTTAAATATCAACCTTATTTGTTTAAATGGAATTATGTATTTTTATTGTTCACAGTTTGTTACGCATTTCAAGACGCGTTCAACAAGATATATGTACGTTTGAACAATAATATTGATACAGTGATATTGCTTTTATTTATTGGCATAGTTATACTTGGAAAAAAGTATACTTATTTCTAGTAAGTTGATCTCATAAGTGACTGGAGGAAATGACTGTATATACAGGGTGTCCCGTAACTTCTCGAACACCCGAAAATGGGGGGTTGCTGGGATGACTGAACAACTTTTTCCTTTACCAAAATGTTGGTTGAAACTTCGTTTTTGAATTATTAACGAAAAACACTGGCCAATCAGAGCGCGCGTAGAGCCCGCGCCCAGGCACGGGAGCGCAGCGACTCATCCGCGCGCGATCGTGAACAAATGCATAAAAAATGCGTGTCAAAAAAATTTGACTTTGCACCGCTATTTTTATAAGGCTTAGAGAAATGGTTTTTTGCCGTCATTCCGATGTTTGTTTAACAATACATACAGTGGAGGACAAAAGTATTCATACACCCTATAAAATGGAATAACTTTTTTAAAATTGGGCCAAACGACTTGAGTTTTTTTGAGAAGTTAGAAAGATTAGTTTACTGGATGACGTGTAAAAATTTTTTTGAAATAACTGCAATTAGTCATAATCGCGAAGAAAATAGACGCCGCAACGTCTTCTATTTTTTTCTTCACTTTCCCCGCGGGCCGCGCGACGCTTCGTGAGGGCCGATCATATGAGTTCATAGTGCGATTTTCACAATCTTTAACCGTTTGTAGCTTATAGCAACATTAACCGATTTCGATGATATTTTCAGCGTGTGCTGAATACGAGCTCAAATAAAAAAATTGTAAAAACGACCTTCGCTATTTCCTTCGCGATTTCGACTAATTGTAGTTTTTTTAAAAAATTTTTTACACATCATCTAGTAAACTAATCTTTCTAACTTCTCAAAAATACTGAAGTCGTTTGGCCCAATTTTAAAAAAGTTATTCCATTTTATAGGGTGTATGAATACTTTTGTCCTCCACTGTATGTATTGTTAAACAAACATCGGAATGACGGCAAAAAACCATTTCTCTAAGCCTCATAAAAATAGCGGTGCAAAGTCAAATTTTTTTGACACGCATTTTTTATGCATTTGTTCACGATCGCGCGCGGATGAGTCGCTGCGCTCCCGTGCCTGGGCGCGTGCTCTACGCGCGCTCTGATTGGCCAGTGTTTTTTGTTAATAATTCAAAAACCAAGCTTCAACCAACATTTTGGTAAAGGAAAAAGTTGTTCAGAGTCACCCCCCATTTCCGGGTGTTCGAGGAGTTACGGGATACCTTGTATGTACCGTAAAGTTATCCGTGTGAAAGTTCGAATGTAATAACATAATTATTGTAAGAGGTGTAAGATATTTTGTACACAATATCGTTTACTATTAAGGCGGAAGATTCGTGTAAGTAACTCGCAAAAAATAAGGTGATTTTTGTGAATTTTTTCCTAAGAAACAAGTGTATAGCTCTCTTTGAAACTTTTAGCGTATTTTATTGACCATCTAAAAAAGTAGAAAATATTTTCTTTTTTGTGTAATACAGTGTGTTTAGAAATGATAGGTTCAGTTATACTTGTGGTTGTAACTCATGAACAAATGTATGAATCGATCTAAAATTTTTAGGATATTAAGCTCTTACATTAATAAAATTCTCTGTTAAATATTATTTAGAAGCATCGGTTAAAAAAAAAATTAGGAATGATTTTTCGAATGTAGCCAATTTTTGACCGTTAAGAAATGATAGGTTCACTTGCTAAGGGGGTGGTTAAGAGATGTGTTAATGTATAAAAGCTTACTATATCATAATATTTTTTCGTTGGAATATATTCACTGTGAACTTTGCCACTTAACACCGTAATTATTTTCATATTTTATATTTAACATCTGATCGTAAACGAAGCAAACAGTGATTAACCTCCCACGAATCTTCCTACGCATCTGCAGCGAATAAAATATTGAGATATTATAGTGTTACGTTATTGTAATAAGTGTTAAGTTATTAGTAATGAGTGTTAAGTTACGTTATTTGTTAAGTTATATAGTATTTTCTAAAAAATGGGCGAAGGAAAAGCTCTGAATGAAAAAGAAAAGGGACAGATAATGACGTACAAAGACTCTGGCATGTCTAATCGTGAAATTGGTCGTCGTATAGGTAGATCTTGTAATGTGGTTAATCAATTTCTAAAAAAAGGGACGAATATGGTACGAAAAGAGCTCCTGGAAGACCGCCGAAATTGACACCACGTGGCATCAGTGGCATTCGGTATTGTAGTTTATTTTTGAATTTTCAGATTGTTTGGTCCGACGAAAAAAAATTTAACTTATAGACGGGCCAGATGGGTTGGCGAACTATTGGCATGATCTACGTACAGAATCGCGTTATTTTTCGAAGCGTAACTTTGGTGGTGGTTCCGTAATGGTTTGGGCGGCGTTTTTTGCATTTGGCAAGACGACATTAGCCTTCCCCGATACACGTCTTGACTCAAAAAAATATCAAACTGTTTTAGAGGAACATCTTTTGCTTTATATTCAACGTTTTTCATTTGCCAAATTGAAATTTATGCACGAGAATGCGTCAGTACACGCTTCGAGAAGTACTAAGCAGTGGTTAAACGTAAAAAATATAGAAACATTAATATGGCCATCAAGGTCCCCTGGCCTTAACCCCATAGAGAATTTATGGGGACAACTGGTACGCGATGTTTACGAGGATTTCCGTCAATTCAGTAGCATAAACGAGCTCAAAACGGCAATTATAAACGCTTGCAATCGCGTTACGGATCGGTAACTTATGGATCTTGTAAAATCTATGCCAAAACGGATCAATTTCTTAATTAAAAGTGGCGGAAGGCCTATTAAATATTAATTTTCATTTTTGCTTTAAAGTGAACCTATCATTTCTTAACGGTCAAAAACTGGCTACGTTCGGAAAATCATTCCTAATTGTTTTTTTTTTAACCGATGCTTCTAAATAATATTTAGCAGAGAATTTTATTAATATAAGAGCTTAGTATCCTGAAAATTTCAGATCGATTCATACATTTGTTCATAAGTTACGACAATAAATGTAGGTGAACCTATCATTTCTTAACACACTGTATAATCCGATTATCATAAACTGTATAGTAGAACTGATCTCGAAGTAGCTCTAGGTGAAGTGGTCAGACAAACTCGAGTACGGAGCAATATTCGAGCAGTAAGCCATGCCGACTCGAGTGGTGGGGCACTATATGAATTGTAGTAGTGATCGTACGTGCTGAAAAAAATAATCGATTCGATGATCGAAACGTCTCACAAACGTACCAAGTTGGTACTACCAACACATGCTTATTTACGAGCTTACGCTCTTATTACTATCGTTACTCCCCACTACATTTACGACTGTTAACGTCACTTGATCTTCGTTTTGCTCGTATCAGTGCTCACGAGCAACAGTCGAAGTGTAGTTAATCAGCGTGCGGTCTAGCCCCGTTGAACTTGTCTAAAACACAAAATCCAGACGATTTTGTATTCTTTATAAGACTATGCTATAGATGAACCTAATTATGTAAAAAAGAATGCAAAATTGAAGAAATAGGGGGACTTTGAAAAAAAGTTACAATTATGACGAAAAATTTTCAATAAAAGTAATTAAAATCAATAATATTATTAAATATTATTGGAAATGGGTTATGGAATGAAATAGTCTTTTAACTTTGTAATATACGATTTATTTACGGTCTCAGAGGAAACGTCTTTACTCTATTGAATCTTCTGAAGGACTGTTTCTGGGCACCCAAAAGAAAGTTGGGGTCCCCTTATACCTAGAAACTGTTTACATTATGGTATGGCATTGTGCAGTGAGTGACTCGAAGGCGGACACCAGATGCATCTGGTGGAAGTCTTAGTGCCTTTGTTTAAAATAACCCGGAGACATTTTTGTCCTTACTTGATTATTTCCATAGGGTGTTGTTAGAAATAATCCAACAAATATTAATCTACATACTCGCACAGGGACAAGTTATTTGATTGAATATTTTTTATTATGCTGCATGCAAATTTGAAAAATGTCGTTTCAAGAAAAATGCATTTGAAGTTTTGGGTATTGCAAAATTAGAATTTTTGGAAACTTACAGCTGTTTTTTGCTATTTTACTATTCCAGACACATACTTTCTGCTTCTTCGAAAAGTTCTGGTTCAAATTGTTGTTGTCTGAGTCTCCTGAGT
>NW_017100130.1:807267-814058 GCF_001263275.1 Habropoda laboriosa | reverse complement strand
CTCCGTGTCGTAAGTGTCGGTGAAAAATTTGTATTGCTGTCCAATATTGAATTTCAATTGCGCCATTTCATCAGCGGAATTAACATTTCTCCTTACTGCTAAGTTGTAATAATTTGTCAGTTTTGTTTATAAGGACATCTGTTAACTTACCGTTTCCTCGAAGTTTCTGTTTTGTTTTTTTTTTTATATTCCGAAGCTGAGCACCTATTTGTTTCTCAACGTGATCAACACACTCACTTTTCATTACTTGAAAATCGTCGCCATAAGTATTCAAATCTCAAAAATGCTTTGTACGTTTTTGAGTCTCTGTTACGATGTAATTGCCGTACGCGTGACGCGAGCTGCAAAATCGGTTTGAGCCTCGTTACTATTATACTTCGAATTTCAGTTGTGGTTGTACGTGATTTTTGAGAGACTGTTTGTACGCATGATTCAGTTTGTGGCAGAGGTGCGGGTGGGGTTTGTTGCATGGTGTGTGTTCCTTAATGAGTGGATGATGGTACTATTTATGGGTGTACGTGGCTTCGGGTTAGGTGGTGTTTGTGTGTGGCTACAGGTTACCAGGATATGCCAGGAGTGCTAGGCATTGACTGAAACGGTATAGCAGGATAAGAGGGTCAAAAGTACCCTTAAATCAAATTGATTTTGCGATGGACCATTCGATAGCTTACCAAAGGAAATCATTAGACATTAAGTTTTCAATTTTAAGAATATTTCATTATTTCAGTATGCAACGTACATACCTACAGTTATACAGATAAGAGATTTTAAAACCAAACTCTCATATTTATTTAATATAGGAAGTCGCTGTTGTATTCCACAAAAGAAAATCATTTGTCAGGAGTAGTACGAAGTGAAAACTTAAACGCACGTCGATCACAATTTCAACGCATTGAATTGGTATCACTTGATTTCTTCTCGCAATTAAACATTAATGATCTACCACTTAAATGAAAACGGCGACTTCGAGTTCCAAGTAGCAACAACATCTTTGACAATAGATTACCGCAAATACCACATCGATCTGGATTCTGGAAACAGTATTTTAGTTAAAACTCAAATGCACTCACGTCACATCAATTCCGTGAAATATTTTGTTTATATATTATTGTTGGACATTGGACAATTGTTGGACATATTTGTGAGTACAAAATAAGCCAACGTGTAGTAGGGTGTTGTTCACACGTTGCAACAGTATTATGGTACTTTGGGTTTGTTCGACATCAGACGTCCACACATTCACCTGCTAACTTCCTCAACCAATATTTTACCGAAGAAATGTCATCTGAAGAAGAGAAGGATGAAATATAATAACAATTCTTCATATTCGATGCATTTCATCTTGTTTTAGAAGTAACGAACATATTTTACGGAATATTTGCATGGTAGTATCTTATCTTAATTTTTCGCGTTTTATTGTTATTAATTAGCAATTTGAGCAATATGTTTTTACACACTATATAAATATTGACTTTCCTCTATAGAACAGCGTTTGAATTTTTTCATTTCATGCATTCATTTCGAAGTTATGATCATTTGAAGTCAGAAAGTTTCAATTCGAATTCCGAAGTACCGTCAACTTCATCTACATTTTTTATAACTTTCCCATCACATTTCAGATAAATAATTGTGCGTTTATGATGCCTTAGGACTTATAGAATGATGCCTCATTAAAATTTTATCCTTTACAATAATAGAATCTGTCGCTTGTGGGTTGTGTTTGACTTAGGATCTATGGGGGTGGGGTTTTATAATGACCATTATGGGGAATGGTCACGAATGGGCACCAGGAAGACATGTGGCACGCAGACACTTTATGTATCTGCAACCATAAAACGTTTCCTGGGTCTTGTCGTCAATTTGAAAGAAAATTTAATTAACGAGACGTTAGAAAGGAGGCACATTCAAAAATAGCGTAGATAGGCGTTCATGTCATAAACCCAATCTCTATCACTATTATTTAGTGTTTCGTTAATGTTTTTTATATGTATATACATACTTTGCTATTGATGAAACGGAGTAGGTTTTCTGTTCGTGTACGTCTGAGCGGGTTTACTGCGATTCTCAGGCACTTCTTTTGTATGATTTGTATTTTTTTACATGTGTGGATACTGTGGTGTGCCATACAGGACATGTATATGTGAAGACGTGGGGTGGATTATAGGTTTGTACAGTAGGAGCTTGAGTTGAGAAGATTATAATATCGGCCGAGTATGGTTGTGGCTTTTTGGTTTGTAATTATTAATTGCTTGGCTCATGTTAATTTGTTGTCAAGATTGTGGGAATACTAGAATTATATTAGGATTATAAATATTTAAGAGTTACAACCCAACATTCCTCTTATATCGGAAAGTCGAGTTGAAATTATTTTTTCAGCCACTTTGACGAGAGATAGGGGTAGGCTTATAGGTCTGTAACTGGAGAGGAAGTTTTTGGGAGGATTTTTGTTGGACTTGGAGATAGGAATGACGGTTTTTTGCTACCACGTAGTCAGGTAGTGGTTAAGGGTGAGCATGGAATTGAGTATGTAGGTTAATCGGACTATTACTTTTGTTGGCAGGTTTTTAATGAGGATCTTATGTACATATGTTATCATGTCATAGGGCTTTATTATTTTCTTTTTTTTTTTCAATTTCTTGATGATTGTGGCTATTTCTTTTGGAGAGGTTAGCTTCGTGGGGAAAGGCATGGTTTCAGGAGGGTGATGATTTTTCAGTATCTTTTTTATGGGTGCTATCTTACCATACTTGATGCAGTTTGGCGGACGTTTACAAAGTGTGAGGCAAGAGTTTCTGCTTTTTCTTTGTTGCTATCTGCTGTGGTGTTCTAGATATATCGCACTCTCGTTTCTCCATTCTGTTATGCGTTGTTTAATTAGGTTGATGTACATATGTGTTTACTTGTGATTTTAGTGTGCGGTTCTGTGTCTTTACCAAAGAGTGCGTGTCCTGTTTTTATTTGTGATGAAGTTTTGGATATGTAGTGGGAGAATTGGGAAACAGATGCGAAGAGATTTTTGTGGGACTGTCTGTGTTACGGTTTGGATGATGATATTTGAGAGGATATTGATTTCCCTGTCTATGTCGTCTGATCTCTGGATTGTCGGTTTTGCTTTCGTTATTAGGTCATTTAAAAGTGTTTTATATTTGCCCCAGTTATCATTTCGGTGATCAGGTTTCGTAAGGATGGTGAATGGGGGTGGCCGGCAGGTCACAAATGACCGTTACGTCGTCTGAGGGTCCCTCTGTGTTTACACGGTGAGTGCAGACTATGTGTTTTTTGTTTACAAGTATAAAGTCTTGTATGAGGTGATTTTTTAAATTTCTTGAATGGAAGCAGTGGCATCTGCTGGAGTGCTGTTTAAAACAATCGGGGGTGGTTTTTCCCTCCTTTTAGGGAGAGGGAGGGTGGGTGTGGTGCGATCTACAGTAATGCAAACGCGTTTGCTGTGGGGGAATGTTTGGGATAGCGTTGTCTGTCTCAATCGCTGCTTCCGTGGGTCCTGAAGTAGACGCTTCCTTCCTGGCTTGTTCGAAGCTCAGGTGGGAAAACATACTTTTGCTTTATTGGCGATTGCAGGTTGCTTCTTCATTTTGTTGGGCAGTGACAGGGGGTCCTCGCATCCTTGATTAACGCCGCGTACCTGGTCACTTGTGTGTTTATCCGTAAGGCGTTTAATTGAATCACCTCACTACTACTCGGTATTTGTGACTATTCGCGGAAACGTGTGCATACGTCTAGCGCGTTAGTGTGACGGGGAATTTTACCCGTAAACAAATAAATATGTGTCGGAATCCGTTGCTCCTAATAACAGTTCTTTTGTTTATAAAAATGAGTAGTTTAATCGATGATTTCCGAAACTATACACTTCTAAAGCTAAAGACTGACAATGAGGAGTTTACGACTCACGTTAATAATAACACGTTAGATTCGGAGATTAAGAACGTACTGCCTTTATTTTGTTTTTTTATTCAGACGTAACGTCTGTGATGAAGCAGGAGGGGTGATAGAGTTCTCTGGAGTACGGCGGCTCCTTACACTCTAAAAGAAATAAAAGTTATTAGTATACATGAATTTTTAATAGTAGCTAATGGCTAAATAATTTAGGTTAACAGGAAAAATTTCAAAAAACCTGCTCAGCAACTAACGTACTGCCTTTAAAGTTTTTTTTTTTTTTATAATTTTCTCATGCGTGGTTTTTATGCGGTGCCCGGGGCAATTTGTTGCCTTATTACCCGCTTGTAACCTGGAAAACTTATTGTGAGTGTTTGCATAATTTGTGGTGTTGTTTATATAATATTCTTGAGTCATGCAGGATAAAAGTTTCAAAAACCTGTGTTACCTGGAGAGGTGGTATTAGTGAGGATGGTTTTAGGGATCCTAGGGATATTACCTTTCTTTTTTAACGGGATATTGTGGATGTCATAGTTTCTATGTTGCTGACTAGTGGGTTTGCATGCATGTGACTGTATGTATTTTCTACCATGCGTTTGATGTATTGTTTGATGTATATGATGTTAGTTTCTGCGTGGAGTTTACGTATAGGCTAGTCTCTTGGTGCATTCTGTATGTATGAATCTATTTTGTGTTGTTTGTGGTATTTTAATGTAAGTTTGTGCTGCTGAGCTCCATGCTTGTGCTCCGTATGTGAGGATTGGTCTTACACATGCCTTGTAAAGTTGAATTTCATGGGTGTGTGGTAGCGTGCTGCCTTTTCCGATGAGTGGATATAGTATTATAATGGTGGCTAGTGCTTTATGATTTCTGTCTACTATGGTTTGTTTCCATAGTTAGGATGACTGGTAAGTGATTTGATAAGAGGTCCTGTATCGTGTGGCACGTAGTTTGTGCTGTGAGATTTGTCAGGTAAATGTCTATGTTTGAGTGCCTGCTTTTTGGGGTTTTGTGTGTGTAGGTGTCACTGTGAAGGAGGTGGTAATTATTGTTGTTAATATGGTTGGAGAGTATGTTTCCGTTTGTGTTTGCAGTTGGATTGTTCCATGTCCTGTGTTTGGAATTTATGTCTCCTCCGATGATGAAAGTGTGTCCGTGGGTAGTTAGTGAGTCTAGTAGTTGTGGTGTGAGTTTTTGTTGTTGGGGGAGGTAGGCTGCTCCTATGATTATGGTGGGTTTTGTTTTTTATAAATGTTGATTCTATAGGTGTGGTGTGTGGTTGCGAGGTGTGTTCTGTGTGGAGGTTTTTGTGGATGATGATAGCTACTCCTCCACCTTTTTAGATTGTTCGGTCGTTTCTATATGTTTTGTAGTTTGGTATATGTAGTCTGTCTGTTGGTTTTAGCCATGTTTCAGTTATTATAGCTATATCTATTTTTTGGGTTTCTAGGAAGAGTTGAAGTTCTTGTGTCTTGGTTTTAAGACTAGTGGGATTCCGTAGGAGTATTCTAATCATCGAGGTACGTAGATACTTCCAGGAAGGCCACGAGCCTTTCTGTGTTGGTGGTACAGTTTTTTAATTAGTCCGCTAGCATTTTAAACGCTGTGATCAGTGTTTTTATGTCGCACATTGATTTGATTTGAGAAATTGATTGGAATATTCCATGTATATTTTTTCAGCTTTTTGATTGTGGGGAGTGTTTTCTGTTGTGTTTCTTACTGTTGCTTGTGCGTATGTTCTGCTGTGAGATAAGGTTGGGTGGGTTTGTGATTTCGTTGGAAAGGAGGGTGTTGGTATTGGTGCGTGGATTGTGTTGTTCTGAGTTGGTGGTTGGCGAGGATTTGTTTGGTGCGCCCGTTTGGCCAGGTAGGCTAGTAGTGCTGGGCATTGATTATAATTTGCTGGGTGGTCCCCTGTGCAGTAGATACATGTGGCTGGCGTGTCCCTGGTTTTTAGGCAGTCTTTGGTTAAGTGATTGTTTGCGCGTTTGACTACTGCCTTTATTTCCAACGGTTCCCCTTTTATACAAGCGCCCTTCCCTTTATTACAATATCGATTAATTCCGATGCGTGTGGTCTGTCCTGGATTCCTGTAATATCGATTGGTTTTTAGATGGGAATGGTATTTATTCCGATGTGTGTGGTCCGTCGTGGGTGTTAGGTGTCATGGGTATTATATTAGCACAGAAAATTCAAGTAAGTATATTTTTAAAGCGTTTATGAGATATCCAAACTTCGGTGGTCGGTAAAAAATGTAAAATGAGTTATGGTTCGGTACCGAACATGCCGGGCCCCGTTGAACCGTGAGTTCAACAAATTGGTGGTTTGTGTTGATATGCATACGTGTGTGGATATACGTGCCGGTGATTCAGATGTAATCACGCAATGGGTTAGGCTTCAAGTGGGAGGGGGGCAAGACTTCTGACGTTGCGGACCACAGTGGAAGTGGGAGTCTTGACCGTGACTGCTCGGGTGACTCCATCTCGCCCTGGATGCGTCTGGAGTATTCGTCCTTCTTTCCATTGGCAAGGGGGTGAACTGTCATCTCGCAAGATGACCAAGGTTCCTTCCCTCACTTTCGTGTATTTAACTCGTTCAAGTATTCCTTGTGCCAGCGAGCCCAGAAGTCGCGGCGGACCTTTTGAATGTGTTGCCACACGGATAATCGGTTGCTTGGAATATTTCTGAAATCAGATTCTGGTAAATCGGTGAGAGGTTGGCCTATTAGAAAGTGGCCTGGGGTGAGTGCGGATGAATCGTTAGGGTCGTTTGAAATGGATGATATCGGATGTGAATTGAGAACTGCTTCGATTTGGATGATGAAGGTGTTGAATTCTTCAAAGGTGAATAAACATTCGCCGACAATCCTTTTGAAATAGTGTTTCATGGACTTCACG
>NW_017100130.1:795177-807212 GCF_001263275.1 Habropoda laboriosa | reverse complement strand
ACGAAATGCCCTCGTCTGACAAGATTCGTTCGATTTTGTCGCGAAGAGGCTGTGAGTTCAGTCTCGTATAGGTCCCTCAATTGGTTGGTAGCGCCAATGAAGTTTGAGCCATTGTCGGAATATATTTGAGAGCACTTGCCGCGTCGTCCGATGAATCCTTCGGTGGACATGTCGCTGATCACTTCTAGATGTACGGCCTTGACGGTAAGACATACAAACACTGCAACGTACACCTTAATTTTGCTTCGGTTACGGAACTTTCTTTCCTTGATGAAGAAGGGTTCACAGTAATATATTCCAACGGATCTGAATGGACGGGCTTCGGTGATGCGGGTGAGTGGCAGGTCACCGATTATGTACTTCGTGGCAGGTGGATTCCATCGAAAGCATCTTTAACATTTTCGGATTGCCTTGCGAACCTGATTCCTCCCATCCAGTGGCCAGTATTGTTCGTGGATGCTGTGTAATGTACCTAAGACTCCTGTGTGTAAGTTGCGTTGATGGTACTGATTAATGATGAGTGTAGTGAGCCTTTGGCAATACTGCCGGATGTTTTCTATCAAATGTCAAGTTTGAGGGTCTCAAACGCCCTCCAACGCGGATTATTCCTTCCTTGTCCAGAAACGGGTTTAATGTGATCAACCTGCTGCTCTCGCACACCTTTCCCTTCTTGCGTGCGATTGTGATCTCCTGCTGTAAAGGTCCGGTGTGCTGTTTGGGTTTTTTGAATCTGAAACAGTACGCTGTTGTTCGAATGAGCTTGTGGAAATTTGAGAAACGGTTGAAGAGTTCGTTGGGCTGTGTTTTGGCAATGAAGCAGATTTTGGTTCGGCTTTCTGGGATTTCGTCTGGTGGGTTGATATTGAAGCGTGGCCAGTTGTGTTCTTCCTAGGTCAACCAGTTTGGACCGATTTTCCAAATTGATTGTTGTTGAAATTCCCTGGGAAATAAGCCTCTTGACAGTAAATCCGCGGGGTTGTCTTCCGATAGGACATGCCGCCATTGTTTCGGATTGGTATTCCGATGTATTTCCGCCACGCGATTTGCCACGAATGTTTTGAGCAAGGCTGGCTGAGTACGAATCTAGTTCAGCGTGATGGTTGAGTCTGTCCAAAGAACTGTCTTCGTGGGGTTGATTTTCACTGCTTGTAATATTGTGTGAAGCAGTTTGCTTAAATGTAAAGCGCCACAGAGTTCTAAGAGCGGTAAGGATACTGTTTTGAGCGGGGCTACCCTTGACCTTGCACAAAATATTCTGGATTGAACCGTGTTGCCTTTAGTTGTCCGTAGGTAGATGCAAACGCCGTAAGCCTTCTTGCTTGCATCGCAGAATCCGTGTATTTCTATCTCGTTCATGTGGTCCAGAATGATCTTCCGAGGAAGGAATGTGTTATTGAGCAGCAGCAGCTGGCTACAGTAATCTTACCAAATGGTGTAGATGTTAGCTGGAACTGACTCGTCCCAATTCAGTTTCAGTAGCCAAAGTCGTTGGATTAGCATCTTAGCAATGATGATTACTGAGCTAAGTAATCCGAGTGGGTCGAATATCCGGGCGATCGTGAGGGTGTGGTGCGTTTGATGATACTGTCTGATGCAAAAGAAGTATTTACGGAGTAGATGAGTGTGTGGCGGGTACGTCGTCGTCAACAAATCCTTACCGAACCTCGTTCTATTCTTCCACGCGAACTTTCTCTTTTCCAACTCCTTCAGATTTTAGTTTCCGTTCTTTTGTTTCTCCCCGGGTTAAGACTTGCTTTCGTCCTCGAGTGGCCTAAGAAGCGCACATGTGGCATCCAGGTTCGCACGAGGACGAACGGCCCGCTTTCCACGAATTTTCCGTTTCCACCACTTTCTCCACTTCTATCTTTATCTATCGCTACTCCTGTCTCCCTGTCCTAACAATATAAAAACCGAGTACGCCTACACCTCGGGACAGTTTCTCCTTTACCGACCATCGCGACGTACCCGCCGAACCGCTGCTGCCGGGACGAGTAACAAAATAAACGATTGTATTTCCTGGGCCAATTGCACGCCCGTACGACCATAAATTTGTACTTTAATAAATTGAGGTGAAAACAGGGTAACGACGTTCCTCCCTCACCTCAAGTGTGTCGTTCTGTGAATTCCATGCTTCTCCTAGTGTTTTTATCGTGTGGTCCTCTTGCAATTCTAGATTGATGGTGCCTTCAGGTAACCCTTCGAGCAAGGATTGGTCGTTTGAGGCCCACTGTCTTATGTGAATTCCGTCGCGCTGTAGCAATTGGATGATTTCGTCTCGAAGCTGTATTGCCTCTTTTCTCGTTTGTGTGTCTGTGATTAAATCATCCAAGTATAAATCCCTTTTCAATACAGTGGATGCTGTAGGGAATGCGTGTGCCTCGTCGGTTGCTAATTGATTTATGCATCTTGTTGCCAAGCATGGGGCTGCGGATAAGCCGAAAGTAACCCTGTTCAATTGATATGTTGTTATTTTTCCGTCGGTGGCCCTCCAAAATATTCTTTGATACTTCCGATCTTCTTCTTTAACTGAAAATTGACGGTACATTTTCTCAATGTCTCCTGTCAAGACATTGTTGTGCATGCGGAACCTGAGAATTAGTGCAAGCAGATCGTCCTGAACTGTTGGGCCTATCATTAGTGTTTCGTTCAATGAAATGCCGGTGGACGATTTGGCGAATCCGTCAAAGACCACCCGCAGCTTAGTGATTCTTCCTTCTTTTAGGATTCCGTGGTGGGGTAGGTAGAATCCAGGTAGGTTGTCGGTGGCTATTGATAGGTGTCCTAGGTCAATGTACTTTTGACTGACTGCGGTGTACTGTTTCTTGAATTCTGGGTTTGATGCGAACTTCTTTTCGAGTGCATAAAACCGTCTCAATGCGGTGTATTTAGAGTCGCCTAATTGAAAGGGCGTGTCTTTAAAGGGTAACGCTACCACATACCTGCCTTCTTCTGTCCGATTGATATTGTTCTTAACCTTTTCGCGGACAAGACGGCTATGACCGTCGTTTTGTCGATCGTCTATTGGGACAAGACGGTCATAGCCGTCGATTCTCCATATAATGGCAAGATGTCTGTGACTGTCTTGAATACACACAAATGTATCTTACCAAGAATATAGAAACAAACATACGATTATTGTGATCTGTTTTTATTTTTTTGGTGAGAAATATGTAGAGAAACAAGAGATTGGCAGTCAGAATTATACCTCTCTGCGGGAATGAGTCCAGATTATTTTCATAGTTAGAGAAATAGTTTGTTTAAATTCTTAGCATAATATTTAGTGTAGTTTAGTGTAGTTAGGAATTTTAAGTTCAATATAATAATGAATCGTACTAAACGAAGACGGATTATATATGAAAATGAGACAGATGAGGAAGAAATATTTGATATATCCGAAGCTTCCAGTGACAGTGATGAGAGTTACTATCCTGATAACATTGAAAGGAGTGCAGAAGAAGTATCAGAAATAAAAAGTACTATGGATATTTCTGTTGAAACTGACGTCGGTAACGAGGAAAACAATGAAATACAGAACGCTGAAGAGTGGGTCGAAGAAACGAGGGAAGTTCTAGATTTTAATTTTAATGTAAATTTATCAGGAGTGAAAATTGATTTTTTGGAAGGTATAACACCTGTTAATGTTCTTAAAACGCTTTGGAACGAGGATGTAATGAATTTAATTTTAAATTCCTCTAACAATTATGGGAACAGACTTGCCACACAGGATCTACCCTCTCCAAAATATAGTAGGAAAAGTCGTTGGAAAATCCTCGATGCTACAGAATTGTGGAAATTTTTGGGTCTTTGTCTTTTGCAAGGGCAAGTGAAATTTCCGTCGGTAAGACGAATGTTTTCTTATGACCCACTCTATTATCATCCTGTTTTTTCTGCAACAATGTCGGGAAGGCGATTCGAACAAATTTTACGTTGTTTGAGTTGTGAAACGGAGGATGTAATTGAAGATCGCTTGAATAAAATAATACCGTTACTCAATTTGTTAGTGGCAAATTTTCAGACTGTCCTGTATCCTGATGAAAACCTATCCTTAGATGAATCATTATTATTATTCAAGGGTAGGTTGTGCTTTCGGCAATACATGAAAAGTAAAAAGGCCAAATATGGAATAAAATTTTTTGAGTTGTGTACCCCAGACGGCTACGTTTTGAATATCGAAATATATAAGGGTAAAACTAATATAGAAACAAATGTTCCGAAAATACAATCTTTAGTTCTCCGCCTACTTGATCCATATTTATATGAAGGACATCATGTATTTATGGATAATTTTTATAATTCTGTAGAATTATGCAACCGACTTTTAGAGAAACGAACTCACTGTACGGGCACCCTTCGTGCTGATAGACGACAGAATCCAAGAGAAATTACAGGGAGGAAATTAAAAAAAGGTGAACATATATGGAAACGAAAAGGCCAAGTATATGTATCAAAGTGGAAAGATAAGAGGGAAGTCTGCAGCATAACTACACGTTACCACCCAGTACTGATAGAAACGACTAATAGATTCAACCAAACCAAAGTAAAGCCAAAAGATCTTGCAGAATATAATACTTATATTGTTTGTTACCGTGATCTTATTTCTCGGTTGGAAGATATCACGATGGATGTTTCCCTATTGGTTGTTTAGTTTTAGGTTAAACTACGTTGTTCGGTTTTTTTTAATATGTACACTCCGTACACGCTCTGCTTCTCTCCGTACATATTCTGGTCTCGGGCTTGCGAAAGCTACCTTTGTACATCTTTTTGTAGCTGCTAATGCGGAAAAAGGGCCAATCAACGCCTTTCCTAGAAAAAGGCCTCTTTCGCGAACCCTTATTGGCAGGGAGATAGAAACGATGCAAGTCAACGGTGGGGGTGATCGGTCGCGTGGTTCGTGTTGAGGACACGACATATATGTCTGGTATTGACCGGGTGGACCAAGTAATTTCTTATTATTCATGTCCGAGAAAACCTATTCGCTGGTACAAAAAAATAATATTCCACTTGCTAGATGTAACAGTTTCATATGCATACTATGTATATCGTAAAAAAATGAAAGAGAGACAAGAAAACTGTATTAATAGATTAGATTTTAGAAATTTTCTAATAAGGTATTTTATCGGTATACCAGCTGATCACTCTGATGATCGAAAGTTTGTAAAAATGGGGTCGAGACACGGAGGCAAACGCAAAAGAGCTACTGTAGAAAATCAAGAGGAAGTAAGCCAATCCCACTTTCAGGAAAAGATTCCTGTGCCTGAAAGCTACAGACGAAAGATTTACCATTTACGATGTCGGTATTGTTCGAAAAATAATGTACGGAAGGAAACATCGTGGCGGTGTAGAGATTGCGATGAAAAGCCACCCTTATGTCCAGGACCATGTTTTGAAAAATGGCACAGTAACGAAATGTGACAATATAGCAAGAATTTTTTTATGTTTAGCTTTTTCTTGTAATATGATTTGTTATTGTATATCTAAATACTATTCACATTCTATATTTTGTTAAGCTTTATTATTAATTAATATGTTCCAAAATTCATTTTCTAATTTCGTATCTTTTATACTAAATAAACACATTTCGTATAAATGTACTGTGACAATTATACTCATTTTTCAAGATTATATCATGTTTGTGGAACAAGAATATTGTGGTCACAAGTGTGTTTCTAAGCACCTATGTGAAATTTCAAGTGTCTGCGAAAGGGTTAAAGTGTGTCTCGGCTGCCTCTTCTTCGGTGGACCATGGAGGTGTGTTGATGCCTTCCTCGAGCCTTCAGAATTTATCAAATTCATCTTCTATGGTTGTGTTGTGGTACGCTTGTGATGGTTGATTAGGTTGATTGCTTGATGTGCTGATGCTTCTTCCGTTGATCCATCCCAGTACGGTTTTTTGTAAAATTAGATCTGTCTCAGGTGCTAGGTTGATTTGTCCGACACTAAGAACGGACAATGTCGGTCCAGTTCCTAAGAGCATGTGTACTGGTGCTGGTTTGTGGAATTCAGGGTCAGCTAGCTTGATGTTTGCTGGTATTTGAATGACTCCGCGATTGATTGATTGTTGTGGTATGATTGTTGAAATTGTGGATATGATAAAGAATTTGAGTGTTTTTGTTAGATTGGTGTAATTTGATTGAATGGTAGTTGCGTGGTATGTGTGCATGTGGTGCTCAGGGAGTTCAATGCTCCGATTAGAACCGAGCAGCGTCTCTTCGGTAATTGGAGTTTATTGGCCAATTCTCTGGTTATAAAATTGGCCGTTGAGCAGGTGTCGAGCAAGGTATTGTATTTGTTGAACCTTCCATTCTTTCCGCGTACCTTTATGACCGCTGTGGTCATAATTTCGTCCGTACCTGAGTTGGCTGTTAATGAGAGGTGCTGCCAGGTTTCGCTCTCATTAGGTCATGCTGTTGATTCCTTACTTGTTGTGGGTTCTCGTGATTCAGTATGTATGATTCACAAATTCGACAATTTATAGATCTACATTGTGATTTGAAGTGTCCCTTGCGTAGGCAATTTGAACACAAGTTATGTTCTGTGACAGTTTGTATGCGTTCTGGCACGGTTTTCTTATGCAATTCCTCCCAATCGTACACCCAATGTTGGTTACTCTTACAGAGTGGGCACGATGTGACGGTGGTGTTAAATGTTTGATACCGTTTAGTTGCAAAGCTTCTCCCGACGGCAACTTAATTACGTGGGAAAGGGATTCAACAAAATTGACGTCGATTCACCTTGGTACTCTTGGTTTATTAATACGGCTACGCCGGACTGGTTACAGTTTTTCTCATTGATGAGAACTCGATACGGTGTCTCTTGATGAGACTTCAACTCGGTGTTTTCTTGTTGAGACTTCTACTCGTACTCGTGCAAGCTTTCGTGGTCCGTCTCCACGAAAGCTGCGTTCCTCGCCGAATCACCCTGATTGGTGATTTCCAAAACGATTCTCCACCAATCAGTTTTTCTGCGATGCATTGACACCCCCTTCCCGTTACACCCCAAACGCGTTATTTTAGGGAAGGGATGCACAACGACCGAAGAAGTGTTCGGCGAAGGAATGTTTGGGAATCCTGTGGAGTCTCCGCGAAGTCGAGATTTTCTCACGTAAAGTGGGCCTAGTCACGAAAATATCGAGGTCCACTTGTCCCTTGAACTCTTGAAGACTCCAGGATTTATGGCCTCTCGAGTCCTAGTGACCGAGTGTCGCAGGCAACGCGAAAAAGGACACTATTAACACAATAGTTGCCTGCGTAACCACTTCTGAAGCCATAAATCCGGCTACAGGGTTCCCTTAGTTTTGTTCTATTTTACGACTAAACAGATACACCTTGGGGCGGCTTTTGATGATATCTGGTTGCATGACTCTTACGGATTTTGTGTTGATGGTGGATTATTTTGTGTATTTGTCGCCGGCGCACAGTAGTCCAAATGGGCTTTCTAGCTGGACAAAATTATTTGCGCCTCATCTATGAAACTGAATGATGTAGTTCGACTAAATATACGTTTATTTAATACAACTCTAATGTAGAGAAATGAAATAGAGATGAACGGGCGAGGGAAATTAAATTCTATTCAATGTTATACTATATGTTTATTAGGTGGAAGTAATAACGCAAATACTTCTGGTGACATTTCTTTATTTCTAGTCGGTGGTAATGGCCTCAGACTAGAAATAAGGGGCTCTGATTAAATTAATAAGTTCTAGCGGGACAAAACCTAAAAATCGAATGTGCTTATAAAAATCTTTCAGCATGGTAAGTGAGAGGTAAATAGTGAATAAGGAGTATCAGAGGTCTTTTTGGCCTCTGTTCATTTGTCTAGTGTAAACAATGCCCCTTCAATTCGCAGTCTTTTGTTAATGTTCAAACATGAACAATAGGTTACTTTTCCAACCAGACAACGATTTCAAGCTAACGACTTAGTTTATTAGCCCTAGTCAAGGGCCCACAAATCACGACACCACGTGCGCAGGACCTAACTGACGAACCTCTCGAAAAACTTTCTCTATTTTTCTACGCTATAACTTAAACCATCAAAACGTCGACTGCACAGGCAATTTTCTGGTAAAGAGGATAGAGATTTTTGAATTCCTTCGAGAGGGGAAGAGGGTCTCTATGTCGACGAGTGTTGAAGTCCAGCATTCAATTTATGAGTATCTTGCTCAAACATATAATTTTGACAAATTAAATGATAGGACACGGAATTGTTTTAAGCAAAGAATCACATCATTTTGAAAAAAATTAGCAGTAAAATGGAAAGCCAACCATCGCACTCTAAATAAATTTCTTTTAAAATGTTCTGACTGGCTTGAATAACCGTTGATTGAATTTCAACAACGTAATAAAAGAGGGCCAAAAAAAGAGTTTTCCAATGCAAGCGAAAAGGCAAAACGCAGAGTTATAGAAAGCTTGCTGATGGAATACACTGCGGAAGAATTGGAGTACGCAGTACGAGTTGCACATAGATTAGCGGGGAAAAGAACTCTATCCCGAGCAATTGGAGAAGTTTCAGCTAAGAGTTCCGAATCCCTCGAAAAAGAAACGAGGTCAAAAAAGTCTGTTGCACCGTATAAATCAAAAGAGGCGTTAGCTTTGATGATTTCGTTAGATCTAACGAAACATCAGTACGTTTGTTTGCAGCAAGAAGCAAAGGAAAGAAACGTACTATTGTATCCTCCTTATTCAAGGTATTGATTGAGAAAAAAAAATGTTACCCTGCCGAATCATCAGTAATTGTGACTGAAAGTAAAGGAGAGGTGAAATTGCAAGGATTACTTGACCATACGGCTCAAAGGTTGGTACTTTCAGGGGAACAGAAATTTATAATACAGATACCAGACTCCGATTTCAACAGCAATACTTATACCTTCTGTTTGACTTACAAATGGGGACTAGATGGCAGTTCGGGACATGCTCTCTACAAGCAGAAATTTACGGATAATAACGCAGAGACATCGGATGCCAACATTTTATTAACATCTATTGTACCCATAGAATTAACGGCAGAACATAAATATTCTAGCAAAACAGTCAAGCTGTGGAAAAATCCTCGGACATAATCTACCCGTTGGTGTCGTCCAATTAGATTTCAATTTATTCATGAAAATGCTGAAAACATCAAGGAGGAGAACGCCCATATTGAACAACAAATTTCACAATTAACTCCAGCTATTGTTTCTTTCAATAACAATAGAAATATTACTATACAACATTCGTTGTTAAGGACAATGGTAGACGAAAGTGTGTAATGCATTAATGGAAAATACATCTTCGCAGAAGTGTTACATTTGTGGAGCTTCACTTGCACAGATGAACGATATAGAAAATGTGAAACGCACTGATGATCGCGAGTCGTTCAATTTCGGCCTCTCCACATTACATGCGTATATACGTTTCTTTGAGTGCCTTTTACATGTTTCATAAAAAAATGGCAAATTCGTGGTAGTGAGGAAGAAAAGAAGCGGTTTCAACAAAGAAAATCCGAAATTATTTCTAAATTTAGAAGTAAAACAGGCATTCTTGTTGATGTCGTGAAACAGGGATTCGGAACTCCCAATGACGGCAATACTGCCAGACGTTTTTTTGCAGATCCAACGAAATCTGCGGAAATTACTGGCATAGATGCAAATCTAATATTTCGTTTTGCAGTTGTATTAGAAACAATTTCGTGTGGTCAAAGTGTTGAAACATCAGCTTTCCGCCAGTATGCCCTGGACACAGTTAAACTTTTTGTTCATTTATATTCCTGGTATTATATGCCGACTACAGTCCACAAAGTTCTGATACATGGTACTAATGTGATGGAAAGCATCGTATTACCCATCGGGCAAATGTCAGAAGATGCTCAGGAAGCTCGACATAAGGAACTGAGAACATTTCGCGAGTACCACACCAGGAAAATTTCTCGTAGGGCCACCAACGAGAATCTTCTAAATAACTTATTAATTTCATCAGAGCCCCTTATTTCTAGTTTGAGGCCATTACTACCGACTAGAAATAAAGAAATGTCACCAGAAGTACTTGCGTTATTACTTCCACCTAATAAACATATAGTATAATATTGAATAGAATTTAATTTCCCTCACCCGTTCATCCCAATTTCATTTCTCTACATTAGAGTTGTATTAAATAAACGTATATTTAGTCGAACTACATCATTCAGTTTCATAGATGAGGCGTAAATAATTTTGTCCAGCTAGAAAGCCCATTTGGACCACTGTGCGGCGTCCAGGTAGCTGGCCTTGTCGAGCAGGTAGTCCAATGCCGGGATTTCGTTAGCTGACAGGGTTTTCTCGGTCCATCCTTGTATTAGTATTATTAGTGTATCCCATGCATGCACGGGTTGTCACAGAGTTTTTAATGATTTCACGTGCTGTCTGATGGTGTTGGTGAAACGGCGGATGGACATGGCTGAATGACGTTCGATTGGTGGTACTTCTAGTAGTAACTCGCCGTGACACCAGACAATGAACCGTTTGCTTGCGTAATTTTGATTTAGTAAATCCCATGCGTGTACGTAATTCTCTTTTATGATGTCGAGTGAGTCTATTGTTTCTGCTGCTTCGCCCGATAGTGCAGCCTTTAGGTAATGTAGTTTTTGTGTATTTGTCAGTGTTACCTGATTGTCGATTAATGACGAGAATTGAGCCTTGAAAGCCAGCCATTGTTCCAGTCTACCGTTAAATCGAGGCAGGTCAATTTTCGGTAGTTTCACTCCGCTCGATCCGTTGACTGTTGTAGATGGTGAGGCGCTTGTTTGGCTGTTTATGGCCCTAGGATTTAGTATCTTTTCTGCTGCGGTAATCAGGTCGTTGTATTGTTCCTCCATTGTCTCGCGCTCGTCCGATTGATTGCTGATTCCTTCCACGTTTTCTATTGCTTGCTGGACTTCTTTAAATGTCTCGAAGCTTTTCATTACTCGATTCCTTTTTACCGTTAGTTCTTCGTTATACTTGTTTAAATAATTTTTGAGCTGCGTAAGGCACGTCGTGTGATGAGTTCCCTCATTTCGTTGGTTGCCATTGTTGACTGTAACAGTGGTTTGCTTACATGAATATCACTTTCCTGTCACTGCACCGCACTAGTTTTTAACGTTTGTCGCGTATATCCGGTTCGAAGGACCAATTTGTACTGTTCGCGTATCGTGTTACTGACGATTTACAGTAAATTCTCCACAAGTATCAGTCCGCAAGGAAGCTAAACCTGACACTTGTGAAGTGAGGGACTCTACGTTTTCGAGCCTCGCGCCCGCCTTTGTAGTTTGCCGAACGTAGACAAGGACAGCGAATAAAAGATAAGGATGAAACGTGAGTCGAGGCAACCAAGCGATTTAAATACCAATTTTTTTAATTTTATGTTTTTTCTATCTCTGTCGCGTCGCGTGGTCGTTTGATCGTTTCAAACTGTTCGCGTTAACGACTTATTACCCGCCAAATTAATCTTAGGTAACTATTTCAAAATCTACTTTGCTCGAACGTTAGCAAAACGTAAAGTGCGTCACGAACGATTGACGACTTTGTTTCAAAGACTTGAATTGTACTTGAACGGAGAGAGTATCTTATTTGTGTGTTGTTCACACGAGTGACTGCTTGCTAGTCTCTCTCGATTCCCGAAATTTTACCGGAGTCCGCCGTGACTCCCCCGCCAAATGCAAGAAGGCACGCTGATTGGTTTTTCACGTACGCACAAATTACCAATCAACGTGCCCCTTGAGTGGCACTCACCCTTCCATTGCGCCCTTGGCGCGCTTTTCCTTGGAAGGAGTGGGGCCCTACCTGCGGGTGCGTGGAATCTTCGCTGTCCTTCGGTGACGCGTCGGAAATTCCCGCCAGGTCAACCCTCGGCCGAAAGTGCCGTTATACGCGCGTGTGGATTAACCCTTCAGGAATACCTGGTTTATGACACGTCTTCGGTTATTGAGGACGCGGAAAAGTCGAAATTCTAAAGGCACTGTTCTGTAAGAAATGACTTATTTTTTCGCGGAGCTACGAAGCGTCTTTGTTCTCAAAAATAACCTTCTCGTGCGAGCGTGCCATAAAC
>NW_017100130.1:793857-794733 GCF_001263275.1 Habropoda laboriosa | reverse complement strand
TATAGGACTGATTGCGTGGTGTAAACGTCGTTTGCCAAAGTACGTGTCCCAAGTTTTGCAAAGAGTGAATCCTTTTTCTTTTTTAACGTGGTGGAAATCTTCCAAAGACACCCTCTCCCGAGGAGGATGGGTGTGATTTTTACCCACTAAAACCATGGTGGTCATCAGTGACCGGAGTGCTTCAAATGTTTAGAATAATTAAAATAAAATAAATGTCAACTTGTAGCGTGAGGTTTATTTAAATCTCACTGGGTGGTTGTGAGGTCGTATTATAGCTAAACGGAAGCGATGATGCCTCTAAAAACGGTTGGCGAGAGTGCGCGAATTTGACGCGAGTCAAGTTCGGCTTGGCCAGGTCTCCCAAAGGAGGGGGAGAAGGGTAGGTGGAATAGGTTAGAGTGAGAGCGAGAGAGGAAGAGAAACTATCGTCTGTGACCCGCGAAGGAGACGTCTGTTGTCTCGGGGAAGGTGTCTTGGATAGTTGGAGCCAACCTAGAGGTGTCGCTATGACCCGCGAAGGAGCGTCTGCCTCTAGGAGGTGGAGAGGTGAAGATTGCGAGGGGAGAGACAGGACAGGAAACCTGGTCCTGGAGTCTTCGGTCGCTCCGTACTGACTGTCGCGAAACAAGGAGTGTCGTCTGTAATTCCGCGAAGGAGACGTCTGCTCGGTGTATGCTTGAGTTGTCCTAGACGGCTTCCCGTAAGAACTGATTTTCTATGGCAAAAGGCCGTCTTTTATACGTTTTACGAAGGCGAGACCCGACCAATCAGGGTGGGTCAAGCCTTTTCGCAGGGTTGGGGGCGCACGAGCCGCTGTCTGCTACCTGAGGCCACGGGGGGTCTAGCGAGTACGCAGCTCGTACTCGGTATGGTAGC
>NW_017100130.1:775696-792736 GCF_001263275.1 Habropoda laboriosa | reverse complement strand
GTGTTTCTCCTGCGAGTGGCCAAGTGTTTCTGCTGGAGTCTCTGCGGTTTCCCTCGACGAAGACTCCTATTTTCCTAAAAACACCCTGATTGGTGATTTTTCCTTTTCTAGATCACCAATCAGTTTATTCCGGTGCATCGCAACCTCCCTCCATTTTGCCCATAGCGCGTTATCTTAGGGTGGGATAGACAACGACCGGAGAAAGTGAATCTCCGCTTTTCTAGGCTTTGTTAAAGTCAAGTGGCCCATCGACGTTGGCAAAAGTCGTGGGCCACTTTTCTATTTTCCGTTCGGAGACTTCAGGATTTATGGCAGGGTCTGGTCCTAGGGACTAAGCGTCGCAGGCAACGCAATAAACACTTGTGGTGTTTTGAGAAAGCGATATTTGCCTGCGACGGCGACCACTTGACTCGCTGCCATAAATCCGGCTACAGGATACGTCTTAACATTTGCTTTATATAAACTAATTCCGCTTTTAATCCAACACCAAAACATATCAACCTTTTCATATATCAAGCCAAGACAACCGTACCTACTCATATCCCAATCCAAAACCCAATACATATTCCTTTTTCCCAGCATTGTCGGAATGTAACGAATATCTAGATGAAACATATGTATGTGCAAACATACACAGCTCCAAGGCAGCAGACCACGGAATTTTCAAAGTATCCTTGCTATCGCTGCATGGGAACCTGCTTCCTGAAGACTGTAACACAAGGATTATTAAAGCCGAAATTGAAACCTAGAAGTACATAGGAAGCAACCAGTGGATCTACGTCTTGCAGAAACCTACCACTCTGACGGTCATCTGCAGAGATGGACAGGTTCACATGGAAGACGTTGTCCTGCAACAGTCAGGTGTACTACTACTGTAAGATGACTGCAAGGGTTACACGATGTTGCACTCCTTAGAGCCAACGTGCCGCAAAAACAAAATCATCAGCTATCATATTCTTCCAATTAGTATAATTGGAAGCGACTGCTGCATTACTTTTAAAGAAATGCTGCTACTACTTCGGATGTTGGAGTTTTCGCAAAAGGCTATGTTGCTTTACCAGAAGGCCGGATAATGGAGAAATTGTGCTACCGATGATAAAAAATTTCATCAACTGTACGTTCGACTCTGATGTCCGTACGGAATACCGGGAACAATGAAGGGACCGTGGTATACAACAGCCGAGAGGGTGTCCAAATTGTAAGGGATTCGTATTCAATAGAACAGAACGCCCAACAGAATGTATACGAAGCAAACGCGCTGTAAAACTATGTAAAAGTACCATACCATCATAACATCCTGTATATATACTCATATTTTGCGAAATAACGTAGTTTAAACTCCTATATTTTAATAAAATGTTTAGGGGGTCTTCTAGTGTGACGGCGGCTTTTTTAGGCCGTTTTTGCTAATTTATTACAGAAGTTCAGTAACAGTTATTAACATGAGCTTCATTCCTACCTATTTACTTGTCCTTGAAGAATGATTACAAATTTGTTTGTTGAAAAATAATTAAATATGGCTGCTGTGGAACACGTCAAACACGGGTATGAACAAAAAAAAGTACGTTGATGGTTGCCATGATTTGAGCCGTTCTGCTTATCTGAATTAAAAAAATCCAATTGATTCTTATTTAGTATGCATGTCGCTATTGTCGGTAGTAGAATAAAAGAAAAATATTGAAAATTAAAAGAATGGCGGCACTTTGAATATGAAATATCGATTTTTTCGACTTTTTTTTCGTCTTTCAGAGGTTCTACAAATCAGAAAAATATATATTTTGGCATAATTCTACTACCGACCATAGGCACACATGTTCTGAAGAGACGTGCAAAATTTGAATTCGATTGGTTCAGTAGTTTTTGCCAGATCGTGGCAACCATTTCAGAAAACATGATTTCGAGAAAAACGCGTTTAAAGTTTTGAGTGCAATATACATAGGAATAACTTTATATATCATTAATCTGCTAGTCGAGGACCATAGAGCGGACCTTCCTATTCTTGAAACAAATGTTGTTCAGCTGTTTTTTCTTCTTACCGATCAGTTCTGGCTTTTTTAGTGAAGTCACTTGTGCGTTGTGCCGCATTTCAATTTCTTCACCAATTGTTACCCCCATTACTGCTAATACTTTAAGAATGGACAAAAATCCATTATTAAATATAATTACTGACAAAAAAGAAAAGAATGGATTATAATTAACGTCGACATTTGATTTTTATTTTCTTTCTTTACTGGTGTTAATAAACTATTATTATTATTGTAAATACACTTTTGCGAACCTCAATCACAAATCCAAGTAAATTGCACATATATGTACAGATTACTACGCGGTTTACTGTTACGAAACTCTATTCTCCCTATCGCCGGCCTTCAATTTCCTAAATTTTAGGAACACATTTCTAAAGAGTTGTACTTTTGATATATGCAAAAAAAAAGAAATCGATTTTTTGAAACCGTCACACTAGAAGACCCCCTTAAGTTAAGGAAAATTTTAACATAATTTGTTTTTATGTAGTTTTGTAACCAAAACGCACCGTAACATTAGTTTAGATTTGAGTGCAACGGTATTGTACACATATTCTTAAAAATTAGCATCTTTAATTTCATTTAGGGGGGAGGTGTTGGATAACCAACCGTTTACCGATAGAGAGTCACGGATTCACCCACGATATAGTAATGTAATGATAAAACCAGTAACTCTGTAAAAACAAGTTACTCATCAACTCGCTGACTGTCCCTTCAAAGTAATTTCCAGCAATTTGTCACCAGAGTCAAGTTCACCTTCTCCCCAAAATCTCATCCTTATAAATATACCTACAAAATTCCTTACTAAGTTAGTTGAGTGCAGTCAGTCAGTCAGTCAGAGAGAGAAAAAGAACCAAGTCAGTTAGTCCAGCACACGTCACAGCAAATACAACGTTTTCTTTTCTTTGCGAAGTTCACGTTTTATTATACGAAAATCCGCGTGTTCAAAGTATTACCGTTATGTAAGAGTATGTTAGAACGAGCGTTGGGACTGGCGCTGTTTCATGACCCACAGACCGAGAGTTCTGCGCCGTGGTCCAGTCCCAACGACGCGCCAAGGCAAGGACCCAGCTATGTACTCGCGTGACGCGGACGTTGTTATTATTAACCTGACTTTATCATACTATCGCGAGCACCACTCCTTACAATTGCAAATAAATATTATATTGTAAGAATATCATTGGTGTCTACTTTCGCACCCGGATTCCAACAAGTGTTTCTCCCTGCACATTGTCCGCAGAGCGTAGGCCGGCCTACGTGGCACAGCTTACATTCGATGAACAATGTGTACAGATATTTCATGTATTTTTCTAGCAATCCGTTTTTGTAATTCATCCAAAGCGATATTTTTACTTTATTAATAAGTAAATGTTGTTCAAATTATATCATGTTTGGTCTCATTTTTATCAGAAAAAGTTTAAAATAAAAACTTTGGTGTTTAAATCGCTTGGTTGCCTCGACTCTCGTTACATCCTTCTCTTTTATTCGTTGTCGTTATCTTCGTTCGGCAAAGTACAAAGGTGAGCTGCGAGGTTCGAGAACAGTGTCTCCTCTACCCAAACTCCCCTGTTTAGGTTCCGAGCTGGTGGACACTGTGAGAAGCTTTAGGCCCGATACGTACTAGCAGTCCGCTTCCCCGTCCGGTCACGATCTAATCCCGCTTTGCTCTCGAAATATAAATTAGTTTATACATCTATGTTTGGCTAAAAATGCGAATGAAAAAAAAATAGACTACAACATATTACGGTTTCATCAAAATCGAAATTGGAATGGGATAACGGGTGATAAAATATTCTTTTCAAAGATAGTTGCTGGAACGAGATCGGACTGTGATCGGACCGTGAGCGGACCATGGTCGGAGCGTTACCCGTTGTGTGAATGGGTACGTTCTGAAGCATTGAAGAATATTTGACCAGACCGGGAGCGGACCACTAGTGTGTATTGGGCCTTACTATACTCTTTAATTTGGGAGTGTATGTGCATTGGGTGGACTTGGTCTAGAGTTTGTATGGGGGGCGTCTGTAATTGTTTTAGTATATATTTAGAATGTTTGCTTTGGAGGTTCCTGGTTGATTAATGACACATTGACTGAGAGCTTGGTGTGGGTTTAAGGTTGGGATGTTTGAAATGTGTTCGTGATCTATACCTGATTTTTCCTCTGGTTTAACTGGTGTGATTGCGGATTTATTTAGTCTGCTGGAGTCACTTAGCAAAACTGAGCGTTTTCGAGTTTTGAAAATGGTTTCGCAAGGGCTTCCTGTTTTCCCTCCATGCCGTCTGGTCGTCTGTTGCTTGTTAGTTGGTTTCGCTTTCGTTGTTGGATTTTGCTGGAAACTCCCGTTTGTGTAGCTGTCTAAGGCTAGAAAGGTAGATGGTGTTTCGGATTCCCTGGCTGTGATCTTGGTGTTAGGTGCTTGGCCCCCTACAGTCTCCTCTGTTTCTTGCAGGTTCACTCATTTTTGTTAATTGATAACTAAAAACTTGACAACTTTGCTCTAATCGTATGTCAACGACCATGTCAACTTTTACTCGTTTTTTGTGGCTGCTTATATACCTGTTAGAGAATTTTCGTGTGCCCAATCAGAGGGTGCGTATGACCGAGCGCGTGGTTTAGATGTACATAACTCTGGCTACCTTTTTTTTTTGTTAACGCGGAGGAAATTTTTAGAAAGACACCACGCCCCCCTCGGGGGAGGGCGGCAAGGTAGTATGGGATTCTTACCCACTAAAACCTCTGCAGAGATCCACGGGAACTTGGTACTCCTTCCGTAGCCCCCCCCCCTCCCCCGCGCCATCGGCTTGTGCCTTGACCTTGGTGGAGGAGGTGTAACCTCCCCCCCCAAACTCCGCCCGTAGGCTCGACAGTGCCAAGGGACCACGCCCGGCGCCGTCTCTTTACTGGGGAGCTCTGGCTACCTGCAGCACCTGTACTACACATCCCATGTCGTATTCTTATAATTTTACATGTTTATACAACGCGTCGCGTTACATAACGTATTATTTTTTTTTTTTTTTTGGCTTAATTAATCTAATCCCGTTAATCTCTTATCTTGTAAAATTACGTGTACAAATTACAGAATAACATATAAAATAATGTAAATTGGAATTTTGATTTTCGACCTTGTATAAATGGTTTTCTTTAATTCTTTGTGAAATAAGGCTACACGGTTGTAAAAATTGTGAAAATTCGAAGAATTTATAATGTTTTAGGCAATAACATTGCATTATGTTTCAGCAGTTGTACCTTAAATTGCCAAACTTGATAGTGTAGGTATAACGATTCCACACAGCATACCTCACTATCGAAGTAAAGATTCTGTGAAGAAATGTATAATAAATTGCAAATACCAGAAATACATGATTCCGTTTAAACAAATAAAGTTGATATTGAAATCTCAGCAAATAACAATCTAAACATACAATAGAATTCAATTATTCTATGAAATATTTCCCATCAAATGAAACAATATTTACATGAAAAGTTTTTTTGCATTTCTAAAAGATAGAAAATAATAGTATGTACTGTCCAACAAACCTAAAGTGAAGCCTCTGACGTCACACAGGGCCTAAAAGTGGGAGATGTAGGGGAATTTGCGACGGCTCGCTGTTAGTAAGTCAGTAGGAATAGAATAAGGCTATCGCAGTTACTCTTAGGTCTTCCCTTATAGTCAGCCAATAGAGATAGGATAAGGCTATCGCACTTACTCTTCTATGAACAATAGATGACGATCGGGTCTCGTTCGAGCAGTCGGTAAATAGATGAGCAGTCGATAATTCACCGGAATATTTTCAAGCGCTCGAAAAAAAATTAAGTTTACGTCGCGCAGGCACCATATACAGGCGAACAGATGTCTGCGCGACGCCAAACGACGTGCATCGTGGTAAACTTTATTTTTTTATCCCATGTTCCCAAAATTTCTCTATTATTTCAATAAGCTTATTTTACAGGTTAAAATTCAAGCAATCCAATGGTATTTTTTCAATATTATTCTATGAGTGGGAATAGTGTCAAATTAGCAATTGAAAGTTTAGCTGCGATTATTGCTATGTTCATTGCTATGAAATGAGCCCAGAGTCGAAATATTATCTTTAAACAAAGCTGAAATATTATAAATTTTTCAAAATTTTAACATTAAATAGTGGCTGTTTGATGGCTTTTATTGGCTGTAAAAAGTGGCTGTCGGTCTGTGGTGGCACGCTATTTTTCATTACAGCCAGAAATTATTTAGCTTCTTAAGCAATTTTTTAATACGCCGAAATCTACTTTTATTATTCAGGAATAGCAAAAAATATTTTCTTTTTAGTTTTCTAACTGTTAAAAAATATTAATACTTTTCCTGAGGCTTCCTTTACAATAAAAATTTATTGTGTATTAATAGCTTAGAAATTAACGTCTGCGCTATTAAATATCTCTTACGCGCCAACGTAGATAAGGTGACCAAATAATTTTTAGTTTTCCGTTCTTTTATCAGCGTGTTACATTGTCTAAACCATTTACCTACATTTAACCTACAACGCGACTTCCTCTCAAGCGCCTGCAGTGTAACACCCAAGAGTAGTGGGAATGACCTGAACCGCCTATTTTGCCTCCAGTTTGTTAGGCTGTGACGTCAGAGGCTTCACTTTAGGTTTGTCGGACAGTATGTATTTAAATCGGATATACTGTACAATGTAAATTTAATGTGTGGTTGAAAAAAGAGAAAGGAAAATCATCTCAAGATGCATACAATCGAGTTATTTTTTAAAGTGCAGTTATAAGCCACTATTACATTACATAAATCATTTTTCATTGTTTCCGAGATATTATTTGACTAATTTGCGGAGGAGGTATTCATCTTTCCTTGACTTTAATATTATTAATAATAAACAAAAAACATCAGTCTGTAACTAAAACTAGCTTTAATTCGCTGTTTTAAAATTGAATTTGTGTTATACATTTAAGACAAAGAGAAAAAATCGACACAATGCATCTCTAAAACTTGTACTACCTCTCGAAAGCACGATTTACGTTTATCACATTTGGATCGTAATCTATACATGTATGTGACCGTGACTGATTCTTGTAAGTTGACAAGTTAATTGAGTTTCTCCAACATAAAATTAAAATGAAATTCTTGTTTCAATATTCCTCGTCTTTAAAAAATTTTGTATTTACATCAGTGTGTAAAAAGTTTCACAATAACGGCTCAATTCAGTGAAGAGATCATGAAAAATCTCTCCATTTACCAAACGAGTTCGATCACGGCTGGAGAACTGTGGGTATGACGCGCATCCACGAATTTCACGTTCGCGCACAATTCCTTCCGTGATTGATCCCGAGTGTGCGTTTCAGCTAGTTAGTTGTATTTTCACACACAGGAAAATAACTGGTAAGATGTGGAACGTGTTTCTGGTGTGTGGAGGTGGACCCGTTATAACGCTTGCTGCATCCCTTGTGTCTCTCATCACGTTCGAATCATGTGGATTAGCTGATGGTTCGTATAATAGAGCACGTCATGAGATAAAGAGTTTAGAGAGCGATGAAAGGCTCTTTTAAACTTTGAAAATGCAATTTTTGCTATTCAGGATACATGTGTACAGGGTGTCTCACCAACTCTATCCACCTTAAATATCATCACTATTTTAAGTAATAAACGAAAACATGACTTGCAGAAGTTGTATGGTTGCAAGAAAAATACAATATGGTGGGAATACGTAGTTCTTTTTACAGGTGGTGGCGTAGAGGAGTTGGTGCGTCACCCTGCATGCCTGACAAACATTTTGAATCGTCGAGCACCGATAATATTGCGTACACGCGCACCTTTTTCTTCTTTACGAGTTATGGAGTTGTTTTTAAAGAGGGAAGGAACTAGTTGTTTTATTGATAGAAAATATGAAAATTTTGAAGAGTACTTTTAATAAGAAGCGTTATAATCGGGAATTTTGTAAATTTGGCAAATATAAATATGACTGGAACATAACGTTAATATCTTATAAGCACAGGTATCTTTTACAGTGAAAATAATTCTTCCGTTTATTAATTGGGGATATGTTAAATTTTAGAGACATTTCGTTTGAAAGTAGTTTAATAAATGCGAAATTTGTAGAGTATATAAGATTTTTTCTTTATAAGTATGAGAACGTTTAACGAAGAAAAACTTTTGTTCGCTTTTTGTATTAGGAAAATGCAAATGTGAAATGAATACGAACACAATTGAGTTTTGCAATATTCAAGATATTAATGTTTTAAAAATAAGATAGTGCTTTCATGGAAAAGAAAATGACATAGTCATCAGAATAGTAACGGCCTTCAAAATGTTTGCTAGTTATATTTACTGGTTTAAATTATTTATTTAAGTGGTTTGAAGTCTGTTTATAAGGATCTCGATTTCAATTATAACTGTAATTAAATTTTGTTTTATAAGGAATTATAAGCAACTTCGTATTTTTCATTAAAAGAGAGTAAATTCATTCTTGAGAGATAGAAAGAAATGTGACTATAAACGATAAATGCAAATGTAATTGTACATTTAATTACACCACCATTTTTAAGTATGAACCCTCAGTGGACTTTACTGCTATGTACAATTTTCCACTTAACGAGTTTCTTGACTGTATTATTAAAAACTTTATGAGTATAGTAACCATGGTAGCAGCTAATTAAAATTGTAATTCCTGGTAGTTGATAAAGCACCATTGATTACATTTCAACGAACAATTTGTTCATATGTTTATACGTATGTTAAATAAATATGATACTACAATCTGCAATTATACATTCCTTCAATTACTATTCAATTGTGTGAATTCATCATATAACAAAGAAAAAATACTGTAGATTGAAAAAATGGTTTTCTGATACAGATATTGAACTACATTATTTGATGTTCCTAATTCATAGTAGATATGTTAATAAAAACGCCATTATAAACGATTTATATCAAACAGGCCTATTAAGGTGGGGATAATTAAATCATAATTAAAAAGCAATAAAATGAAGGCTTAAAATGGTAATAAGTTATTTAAATGAATAACTAAAATGAAGTTGTTTAACGAGGTTAATTGATGCAAATACGCTTAATTACTAAGTCTTACAGCGATACAGTATTATAGACGTATCATAAATAATGAAGGGAAAGTATACTTCTTGAAACTAATGTTTGTTAATGTCAAGATCTAAGACCTATAGCCCAAATTGAGGAAAACTATTGATAATTAAATTATCGTTCTATTTAATTACTTTATATTTAACCAGCAGAATATGGTATAAAATTCTCTGCACAAAATCTAGTTTATGTACAATGTCGTGAACTACATTTGCTTTGATTGTAGTATAAGTAAGTCTGGTCGTAAAGTTGTAGAATCAATTCGCTACTAGATAATGTGAACATTAATTTATGCACTATAAATTACAGTAATATCACGATCAAACGTTTGTATAAACAAATGCATTTGGTACGGAAGTATTTTATTATGAAAATGATTGTATTCATCATTAACAATTAATATCAGAACAATAATTAATTCCGAAACATTTCTCTCGATATCAACGTGGACAACATAATTTTTCAATCGCCCTTTTGGGACAATTAAGTAAATTATACATACTACGGAAAGTAGAACATTTCCCTTTACGTCCACGTGGCAGAAGCTCATCTAGAAACGGCAGCCCTCTCCTATGAGACTTAATATCAATTTAGAGAACAATACAGGGAGTATTTCGATGCCGTGTAATTTGCTTAAACGTTCGTAAAGTGTACCAGCACAATTATAACGGTGTCCAATAATAACGAGGTCGCACGACTCACTCAGATGGTTGCAACACGCGCCCTTATGGATCTTATTAGTTAACAAGGTACGTTAAATTGTGAGCTTCAAAGAAAAGTGAACAGAGAGTGATTATAGAGCAAAGATAAGAAAGGAAAGTAACAACAAAGGTAAAAAAAAGGAAAAGGCAAGAGAAAAAGTGTATGCTTACTTGAATTGAAATAATCGTTTCATTATTACATGATATCATTTTCCATGCACCACCTTTGAAGTAGTATTTTAATTTTAATATATGTAAACACTTTAATAAACGAAGTAAACTACGATACATGTAAAAAAAGACATTTTACAAGATAATAATATTGTAAATCAATACGTTTAAAGTAAAACATAGAAAATTGATTTAAATCCTTGTACATTTACACTTTACATATGTATACATATACAGTGTGTCACATAAGACGAGTTACATGAATAATTCTTTCAATTTTAGAGATAAGGAGAAATGATTGAAACAAAAGTTGTTTGGTTTCAAGGGGGCCATTATACGATGGTTAAAACTTTTTATCAGATGGACGTGCTTAGGAGATTTGAAGGTCACATTCATCTTTTTAAATGGAACCATATATTTTCGAATACCTAAGATTATAGCCTTTCTCAAGACGATTTCAATGACCATAATAATTTAAGGTCACGGGCGCAATAATGGGTGAAAGTTGAAAATTCGTGGTTACCAAATTCAAGTTACCAAATGTTACAAATGTCAATCTAAATCCTGAAAACTTTTCTTTAATTAAATACTAGTAGGTAGATATAATCTTTGTTTATTTATGTTAATGACTTGAGAAGCATAAGGGGAGATAGAAAGTTCGATCTTTGTTTACAGCGTGCAGCCTAATACAACCCCTGGCAAAAAGTTTTCGACCAACCGCAATGGTTCGAAGCTAACTTGTAGAAACAACCAAATTTTTGATATACAGGGTGTTTGTTTTAGCTCAATACAGCGAAATATCTTTTAACCGTCTGAGTGCCAAGCGGCGCGATCGCGCTTCTTCTATCCTGTCCTAAAAGCGCCAGCGCTCTAGGCTGCGAAGCCCATTATCACAGAGGGGTCGATTTTTTTCGATGCACGACTTTACGGTTACCCTTGAGTCTTAAGTAAGAAAAGATAAAATTAATATTAATATTTATTACATGTAAGCTGAAAACAGCGCAATCGCGTTCTTTGGCATTTTTGGACACGGAATATGACGAGCGCTATCGCGCTGCTTGGCAATTTTCGATCGGGAAATAAGAAAGGCTCGTGGCACTCAAACGGTAATTTTTTTTAAATGGAATGCTATATTTTTTTATACATAATATGATAGTGTATGTTAAGACGAGCCCAACGAGGTGCGAACAAAGTCATTTTCTGTCATGGAAAGTCGTAAAATTGTGAAAAACCGAGAGCCGGACCACCATACGTACCTCACTGTCGCGTGTGTCTGTTTTATCGAAGGAAATGATTTTGTTCGATATGATGTATATCGATATAAGTATAATATTTCCAGTCGATATTTCAGACCTAAGTTCCGTAGAAAATTTATGGGCAGTATGGAAAAAATTAATGCACACAAAAAAGCCAAAAGATAAAAATGAGCTTCGCGAAGCAATTAAATCATTATGGGAAGAAATTTCACCAGTAAAATGCAAAAATCTTCTGAAATCTATGCCAACACGCATAAAAGCGGTTATACGTGTACGTGGAAACGTCACAAAATATTAGGTAATATGAATATTCTGTAAATTATTATTCATCTCTTCGCAAATTTACAATGTCGAATACTTTTTTCCAGAACTTCGGTTGACCAAATACTTTTTTCCAAGCAACATTTTCTCTGTTCACTATTTTCTACTGGATAATAAACGAAAATCTTGATTATTTTTGTTGTATTTACTTCATATTCGACCAATTTAACGTTTCAATGAGTTTTATACTTATACCGTAGTATAATACATATAAAAGATTAGGTTGTTTCTAGTTAGCTTCGAACCATTGCGTTTGGTCGAAAACTTGTTGCCAGGGGTTGTAGCTATCAACCAGCGATTCAGGCTTATTTTATTTCTTAGGAACTCACGTATTTATAACACGAAATTATTTTTTTATTAAATTTAGTTACAAACGTTTCAGAAAGTATTAAAAACTTAATATTTTATTTATTTGAATAATCTAGACAAATTGTTTTGTACAGTGTGATAGGATTTGAAATGGTTAATGCATACAGCTACTTGACAGTTATCGCACTGATAAATTGTTCCTTTCCCCTTTTTTTTGTGATAAACAAACTACACAAGGCTTCCGAGATTTTCTCGATGAAGTTGTTTCTATTAGTTTTGGAAAATGTTGACCAGTAAATCTTGATGGTAATGCTGGACATGATGCAACTTTTCGTGTTTTTCCTGATGTTTTTGAGTACGCGTATATGTATATACGCTTCCGTGATAGTGACCAGAAAAATTGCGCGTGTATAAACGCTAATAATGCAAATAGGTTCAAAGAATTTATTTTTGTGTAGCTGAAATGTTACTTTGTTGTATGTTATTTCGATAATAGTTATCTTGAAATATTTTCCTACTTCCTTTTGATATCTGTAAAATTATTTATTCTGTATAATACAGTTTCAAAAGCAACAATGTGTTTAATAGACAAAAGAAAGTTTTCTTTAAAGGGTCTAGCCGAATAAGCATGGGAAAAGTGCCCCTAAACCAAATCGATCTTGGTACATATCATTCGATAGACCATTCGAAGAAAACCCTTTCTGCCAAGTATGTATCAAGCTGGTACCCCTACTATTAGGGTAGTTACAGGGTGAAACACAATTTACAGTTTAAGCTCCATTTCTCTTGTTTTGGTCAATGAAAACTTATGAAAAAAATCATGGATGTGCTAGCCAATGGCATACATGTCTGTGAATTTTTTCCCCTGATAGTAGGGGTACCAGCTTGATGCTTGGCAGAAAGGATTTTCTTCGAGTGGTCTATCGAATGATATGCACCAAGATCGATTCGGTTTAGGGGCACTTTTCCTATGCTTATTCGGCTAGACTCTTTAATAGTTCGTTATTTAGCCCAGGCATGGCCAATTTAAGCCCACGCGCTGACAAGTCTCCCCACCTCGTGCAGATGTTTCGTGGTGAAGCAATCTGTACATATGTACATACATGCAGAAACTTCGGAAATAAAAAGATTGTCTAGAAATGGAGCACAATGGGATTCATAACTGAAAACGTATATTGAAATTAAGGATAACGTATTAACTCTCGAAAGGCGAATAGTTTTATCGAATGAGAGTTTTGAGACTTTTACGACCCGGGTTGATATGAGTGGAATTATTTGAGGCTTCCGGGTTTAAGCTGTGTCCAAGAGAATTTACATTCTGACGTTTCGCCAGCATTGCAGCTAGCTTCATCGGGGTCTTGAGACGTACTGATAATAGTGTGCCTCTGGGTGTTCACTCCTTTAAGTACCTGTGTTCATTTTCCGGATCAGTGATTTTGACCAATCAGTGTTTAATTGATTGATCAATTAAAAAACGGGAGAAGGGTGCTCCAGATAGGGTTAAGTTGGTAACCTGTGTCTCTATTGATGTTAGAGTTTTTCATAATTTCTAAGGATTCCCTATATTTGCGTGGGAAGTATCCTTTGCATCTGGCTAAGACTTTTGTTTTATCAAACAAAATCTTGTACCCTGTTTCCAGGTGATGTTCCGCTATTGCGGATTCTATGTACCCTAGTCCTGGTACACCTCTCGTGTTCTTTAAGACGTGTACTCACTCTCCTCCCAGTTTCTCCGATGTATGTTTTTTCCGCATGAACAGGGTATTTCGTAGACTCCTACTGATGAAAAACGCGGAAGTGGGTCCTTGGGGGTGGTGAGGATTTGACCAATTTTCGTGTGTGTGGTGAAAATTGTTTTCATATTGTTCTTTTTGAATATTTTGTGTAGGTGGTCTATAGTACCCTCAATGTATGGGAGGAAAACCATTGTTCCGTTCTGATCATGGGGGGTTGCTGCGGTGACTCTGAACAACTTTTTCCTTTTCCAAAATGTAGTTTGAAGCTTCGTTTTCGAATTATTAACGAAAAACACTGGCCAATCACAGCGCGCGTAGAGCCCGCGCTCAAGGACGGGCGAACAGAGATTCACCCGTGCGCTATCGTGAACGACGCGTATGCGTGACTTTTCGGTTATCGATCGCTGTCAAAAAAATTTGACTTTGCACCGCTATTTTTGTAAGGCTTAGAGAAATGGTGTTTTTGCCGTCATTCCGACGTTTGTATAAATTTTTGAAAAAACTGCAATTAGTTGGAATCGCGAAGAGAATAGCGAAGGTCGTTTTTACAATTTTTTTATTTGAGCTCGTAATGAAAATCTAAAAAATACAGCACTATCACGACTTTCGGCGTGAAACTGTAATAAATCTGCAGATTCTTACATCTTTCGATGCCTGTCGCTTGTTTCTCCATCCACCGATTTCGATGAAATTTTCAGCGTGCGTATAATTGACATAGATCTACAAAACGTATTTTTCAGATTTTCATTACGAGCTCAGATAAAAAAATTGTAAAAACGATCTTCGCTATTTTCTTAGCGATTCCGACTAATTGCAGTTTTTTCAAAAATTTATACAAACGTCGGAATGACGGCCAAAAACCATTTCTGTAAGCCTTATAAAAATAGAGGTGCAAAGTGAAATTTTTTTGACAGCGATCGATAACCGAGAAGTCACGCGTACGCATTTGTTCGATCGCGCGCGGATGAGCCTCTGTTCTTCGCCCCTGAGCGCGGGCTCTACGCGCGCTGTAATTGGCCAGTGTTTTTCGTTAATAATTCAAAAACGAGGCTTCAAACTGTATTTTGGAATAGGAAAAAGTCGTTCAGAGTCATCCCAGCAACCCCCCATTTCCGGGTGTTCGAGGAGTTACAGGATACCCTGTATACTGTCCACATCCTCTGTAGACGCATATCTGTGAACTTTTGGATGCAGATATACATATACATAATTTGTAAGAATGCAGTAAAGATGTGCCTTCATTAGAAATGCAGTTAGCAACATAAGCTGCAATTTCAACTGTGAGAGTGCCGCTGTATGCTTTTGGAGCTGTCTTCCAAATTAAGTTATTCAAGTTCTCGTTCTTATTTTGGTTGAATTCATCAACATATCGTTGTAACAATCTTTCTTCATTCAAGTCTTCCTAAATGGGATGAATTGAAGTAATGACAGTAGCTTCTATCGGAGTAGAATGATTATATTCATTCAATTGTTCGTCTGTTGTCGTCTTGGTAACATCTGCTTGGCAATACGTGAACATACTTCCCTTCGAATGTCTGTATCTTTGATATTTCAGCGAATTTGCGTTCCAAATTTTGGAGCGCATTTAGAGCATGATTGTTTTGGCATATCTAGGTAAATATTCTCCATTATTCCCATAAGGGGGAGACTCGTAATGGGTCGAACAAAAATTCTTTTTTTGCATAAATTAATAGTAATACATACATCTGTAAAATATGTCCGTGAAGTTGTAAACTGAAATTCGAAGGATTAATAAGTCTACAACAGATTTCATAGTTACACGTCATGTTGGTGACGGAGATTCAAAAACGTATAAGGCAATTTTAGTTTTGTATCTTTATAGCGACCATTTTCAAATGTGAAACGTGAGTGTATTGGTCACATTGAAAAACAAACGAAAACTGGGCTTCGGAATATAAATAGAAAACGGAAAAACTTGGAGGTAAAGGCTAGTTAACACTTTACCGGCCGGTAGCCTATTAATCGGCTTTTTGCCGCCAACGCTTACCGACCGGTAGTCTATTAATCGCTTTTTTGCCACCGACGCTTTTCGACTGATAGCCTATTAATCGGTCAAAGTTTGATTTAACATTTCTATAGGTATAAGAAAAAGCGCATATATTCCCGCGCGATAGCTTAGAGTCTAAACAGAGCCGGTGTCAGCGATGTATCTGTGGCCGAGTGAGCGGTTGGAAATGCGTAGGATGTTCAACCGCTACCGGTCGGTAAAGTGTTAACATATGTATGTCCAATAAAAGTAATTAAAATTAATAATATAATTAAAAATGTAAGTTCTTCTAGGGAGGAATGTATTAATCTACATATTCGCACAGAGACAAGTCAATTGATTAAATATTTTTTGAGTTTAGCTACACGCAAATTTGAAAAACGTCGTTTCAAGAAAAAAGCGTTTGAAGATTTGGGTATTGAAAAATAAGAATTTTTAGAATCCTACAGCTGTTTTTCGCTAGTCTGCTATTCCAGACCCATACAGCAAACTTTCTGCTTCCTCGAAAAGTTGTTGTTCAAATTGTTGTCTGCGGCGCCGGCGTTCTTGCCTTTTTAGCCGCTCCGCGTCTTAAGTATCGATGAAAAATTTGTATTGCTGTCCAATATTATTGCTAAGTCGATAAAGAATTCATTCATAAATCGAATGCACTATATTTTATTCAAATCTGACTATTAGATTTCAAGGTATGCTCACGAGTTAAAAATATGTAGTTTGGAGAAAAACGCGTTTAAAGTTTTTGGTAGAGTTTTTGTCGTATCAGTAAAATTCTCTTGCACACTTTTAATTGGCAATTCCGGGCCCATAAAGTAATCCTTCCTTCTTTTCTTTCTTGCTACGCCATGCCAGTTTAATTTTGGACTGCGGCGTGTGCTTGGCTTCAAATCTTTGCAACTCCTGTACTTTTAAAGATTTCTAGAAAATTAATACTTGGAAAAAATCGATGTTTTATCTCAATACAATGAAATTTCTTTTAATGCCCCCGCACAGACACCTCGCGGTCCCCCCGGCACAGCAGAGGAGTAGGGGGTTATATCCTCCCCACTCCACCGCGAGCCGAATCCGCTGTGGCCGGGTTTTTTCATGATCTCGGCTCTGGCGACGCAATGTCACTGTACCTCCCCGTAAGGTGGGAGGGCTGCTACCTGCGGGCAGGGCGTGCCCTACGCACTCCCCGCCCTCTTCTCCTACCACCATGTTGAGCATGACCGCGGCGCACAATAGCAGATTTCGCCGAAATCCTGGCCAAAAGTTATATTTCAAAATCTAAGAAAACTTATCGTACTAAATTGCCATCATATGACTTTAAAATGATAATGTACTTATTTAACGTTAAATAGTGAGTAGAAAAATGTCAAATATATCCTATTTTAGTTGTTTTTTTACATTTATTATAAAATATTAATTTATTATTTTCTTTTTCTTCTGC
>NW_017100130.1:774796-775583 GCF_001263275.1 Habropoda laboriosa | reverse complement strand
ATAGAATATTAATTAATTATATTCTACTTCTTCTGCTTCAATTTTCTCTTCAAAAGAGATTATGGCAAAGAAAGGCAAAGAAATGACAATAACTCAAAATATCGCAAAATATCGCAGAAAAGGGCAACGGGCTCTTCTTCAGGAACCTTCAAAGTTTATGTTAAAACAAGAATGACCGCTTGCCCTCGTTTGTAACGTAACTTTTTCCCTAGTAGAAGAAAAAAAATTTATAGGTCTTGTATTCTCCTCTATCACAGCTGTAAAAAATGAAATACAGCAATGAAATCAAAATATAAAATGTCAGACAGCTACCAACACTGAAAGAAAAGAATTATAGTTTAATACTAAACCATAAAGTTACTTTCAATTCTGGTATGAAGATACCACGTTCTAGAACTAACGACTTTGAGATCGCACATCTCCAAGAGGATTGAACAATGAAAGCTGATATTAGTGAAAAATCATACTTTGATAATGTATAAATGAAATGCAATACATAAATTTTTAAAAATCTGAAAAAATTTTTGGACTTTTAGCCAGGATTTCGGCCAATTCTGCCACTGTGCGCCGCCACTACCATAACGGGAGAAGTGGTCTCTAGCCGGTGGGCGGTTCCTCTGCACGCCCCTCCGGCGGCTATCTCCCTAGCCTCATGGGTCTCGTGAATCTGACGCTACGGCTCCGTGGCCTTCTTCTGCGACATAACCGTCTCGCAGAAGAAGGCCGCGACACATCACTGATCCATCTCCTTTAGCTTTGAGCTCACCAATGCTGGAGGGGAGAGGTT
>NW_017100130.1:771093-774744 GCF_001263275.1 Habropoda laboriosa | reverse complement strand
CTCTAGCGTATGCTGGGGAGTGTCTATTTAGCTCTGTTTCGCAGTGGTGACACTGCGCCGTAGACTCCATGAGCTACGAACGCCATTTCGCCGGCGCTAACCGTCGGGTCTGACGTCTCGAGGTCCCTATCTCATGCGATAGCCCTGACGGGGCTAATCCGCTCTGGCGGAGGGCTTTCATGCGATCGTAGATAACTGTGTCGCCCTCCGCCTGGAGTTCATGCGGAATGAGCCCCGCCAGAGTGGTGCGATACCCTCTAATACATCTGATGGCCAGACGCCTCTCTACAGGCCACAGCTTTTCTCTGCTGCGGCGTCTGGCCATCAGGTCGCCCGCCCAGATCGGTGACTCATAGAAGGCCATCGTCCGTACCACGCCCACAAAGAGGTAGCGTGCTCTTTCTCTTAGTCCCTCGAGATTGAGCAGCAGCTTCCTTAAAGACCAGGCGGTCTATGTGCACCTCGAAACACCAGCGACTGTCCAGAGTGAGGCCCAGATATTTCATCTGGTGCCCCACTCTGACTCTGGACTCACCTACACGCATCCATAAATAAAAAAGACAAATAAAGAAATATCTTCCATTTTTTTGGAACCGTCTCCTAAGATTTTCTTTTAATTTTCAGTGCTACAACTTCTATTTATTATATAAACAATAATAATAACAATAACAAAACTATATATGTAATATATTGTAGTAGAATGACATAATGAACTTGTAATGGTATAAATATAATATAATAGATACTATAAAATATTAATATGGAGCATATTATGTACACTCAATGTGTTCCATATTAGGTACATACGTATTTCGAAAAAAATTTTAACAGTAAATTTCTTTTGAAGACTCAAGAACCAACATATTTAATGATAAATCATGCGAAAGCAATATTTTTTTACTTCATCTTCACTAAAATAGTTCGCTACTTAACTCGCCTCTCAAAAACATTTATACACTTTCAAACAACAATCAACTTCGCATTCAACGACAGATTTGTAACTAAAGCTCAAGTGTGAGTATGATTGTCTTTTGTGTTTAATGAAATATTTTATACTGTTGCCGATTGATTTTGTTACATTTTTGTAGAGGTATTGCGTTGTTCCGCATTATGCGCTGTTCCATATTAGGTACAGTTACCCTAATAGATTTACATTTCTATTTTGAAAATTTCATACTTTTTACGCTGAGAAACTTAAAAAAGGTGGAAAATTTTGATACTTAAATCCTGAACGCACGCCATTCTGTTAAATTTTCGTTTAAATAGCTAATTCTGGTATGTGTGGTAGCAGTATTCATACCAATTATAAATCTTTTTGACTTTTTTGTTTCGAATGTATCTGTGAGCTGAAATCAATTCCACGAGCAAGACATCTTTTTTCAAAAGCGCTATCTTTACCTTCAGATATAGCATTTAACAAACAATTAAAAGGCGATTTAATAAATTGTTGTGCAAGCTTTATATATGTCATAATAAGTGAAAAAAGTTTGACGTTGTTATTCATTGTACACACTGAAAAAAATAATCCTGAAGAAACTCTTTTCTACTATCAAATCGTTCGGATTATAACCACGCCGATAAACATAAGCATGCGGCTCAATTCCATTATTTCTCCTCTTGCAGATTACACGTTATGAGTAAAAGACATTAATCAAAGTTGACATTTACCACCAATATTTATAAAGATATCCGGTAAGTTATTATTGAAACATTTTGAAATCCGTAATAAGATGACAATAATAAAAATATGTAGTTCTATTTAGAAAAATTATATTGATATTGAAATCTCTGTAAATAACAATTAAAAAATATATGCAACTATTCTATTAAGTTTACTTCATAAAATCAAACAACTTTCATATGAAACATGTTTTTGCATTTTCAATAGTTAGTGAAATAATAACATGTATACACTTAAACCGAACATACTGAATACATGTTACTATGATAATGATATAATTAATTGATTTGTGCTTAGTAAGTTAAGGATTTTGAAAATAAACACTGCTTTATGAAGGACTGTTAACTTTAAAAAACGATGTTCAATAACAAATAACTTGTTATTCGATGTCAATTTTTTTTCTATTGCCAATGCCATAGTAACAATGTATCTTTTTTAAACTGTTATTCTTTCGTTTAACGCAAATCATTTCACAACGTTCGAAATAATACATACTAAAAGTTATGATATGTGCATCATTTCGCTCGAGAGTGTATGCACATGAAAATAATTCGTTAGAGACGTATGTTTCGGTAACATAATTTAAATCATATGGTATAGGAGATGAAGAAAATCGAGCTGTATGTGACGATCATGATGTATGAGTTTCCGTCCAGGTACAATTCTAATATGAAGTTGCAAGTAGGAAAATTTCGACAGGTAAATGATTTGAACAATTCTTATATGAAAACATTTCTTGTTAACGTCTAGAACAGGGGTGGCCAGCTACACTACCTTTGGAATCCACATTTCAGGAAAGAATATTTGAAAGAGCAATTTATTTATCTTTACTTTCGGACATTGATCAGTTTTAGTTTACCATATTTCATACATACATTTTATTTGCATAAGAGCCGCACCACTCGCCTGCGAGAGCCGCGCTATGGCCACCCCTGGGCTAGAACCTTAATATAGATTTTGAGTTAGCTATTTTTTTTGTACTAAAAGAACAAATTAATATTTATTTCTGACATGTATAACAAAATGTTGAAGCCATATGTGTACGTATACAGGGAGTCCCGTAACTCTTCGAACATCCGGAAATGGGGGGTTGCTGGGGTGACTCTGAACAACTTTTTCCTTTACCAAAATGTTGGTTGAAGCTTCGTTTTTGAATTATTAACGAAAAACACTGGCCAATCAGAGCGCGCGTAGAGCCCGCGCCCAGGCACGGGCGCAGCGACTCATCCGCGCGCGATCGTGAACAAATGCATACGCGTGACTTCTCGGTTATTGACCGCTGTCAAAAAAATTTGACTTTGCGCCGCTATTTTTATAAGGCTTAGAGAAATGGTTTTTTGCTGTCATTCCGATGTTTGTATAACAATACATACAGTGGAGGACAAAAGTATTCATACACTCTATAAAATGGAATAACTATTTTAAAATTGGGCCAAAAGACTGGAGTTTCTTTGAGAGGTTAGAAAGATTAGTTTACTAGATGATGTGTAAAAATTTTTTTGAAAAAACTGCAATTAGTCTGAATCGCGAAGAAAATAGCGAAGGTCGTTATTACAACTTTTTTATCTGAGCTCGTAATGAAAATTTTAAAAATACGTTTTGTAGATATATGTCAATTATACACACGCTGAAAATTTCGTCGAAATCGGTTAAAGTTGCTATGAGCTACAAACGGTTGAAGATTGTGAAAATCGCATTATTTCACGACTTTCGGCCTAGAACTGTAATAAATCTAATTCTTATATCTTTCGATGCCTGTCACTTGTTTCTCCATCACCGTTTTTGATTCTCATTTAAATGTAATACCCTGTATATGTACGTCAGTATAGTCCGACAAACCTAAAGTGAAGTCTCTGACGTCACAGCCTGGCCAGATGAAGGCAAAATAGACGGGTCAAGTCATCCCCACTACTCTTGGGTCTTACACTGCAGGCGCTTGAGGGGAAGTTGCGTTGTAGGTAAATGGTTTA
>NW_017100130.1:751216-771036 GCF_001263275.1 Habropoda laboriosa | reverse complement strand
TCCTATTCCTGAATAATAAAAGTAGATTTCGGCGCATTAAAAAATTGCTTAAGGAGTTAAAAAATTTCTGGCTGCAATGAAAAATAGCGTGCCACCACAGACCGACAGCCACTTTTTACAGCCAATAAAAGCCATCAAACAGCCACTATTTAATGTTAAAATTTTGAAAAATTTGACAAAATCAGACGACATGTCGTCACTTTATTTATAATATTTCAGCTTTGTTTAAAGATAATATTTCGACTTTGGGCTCATTTCATAGCAATAAACATAGGAATAATCGCTGCTAAAGTTTCAATTGCTAATTTGACACTGTTCTCACTCATAGAATAATTTGGGCTCATGTTGAATTTATCATTCTACCCTCCATAAGAATATGAACAAAAAAATACATGGTCCCATTTAAAAAAATATCGATGACCTTGAAATCTAGTAAAAAAAAAAAAATGACTTTGGAAAAAATTTTTTGCATCATCAGATATGCCCATTGAAACAGCATAACTTTGTCCTCTGGAGTTTTTTCATACGACCAACAACAACGGAGATATTTAGGTGTTCCCATTTAAGTGCTCCACCCGGTAGTAATAGATACTACATATAATTTTCTAATCATTTTTATTAGAACATAGACATTATAAATAAACATAAGAAATAAGCATAGACATTTATAGGAAATATATGTAAAAGAACAGTGAAATAAATATTGTAATAATAAAAAAAAACAACAGCAGCTTTTAACATTAAATAAAACTACTTATTCTTTTTTCATCTATGTAGTATATGTATTTTCTATGAATTAAATTTTCTGAATGTTGAAAGACTTCCATAAAGAATTGTAAAGTTACATTTATACGTCTTTATTTGCAGATAATTATTTATAAGTATTAAAAACACCACAGGAGAGCTCGATAACAGTAAGTATAAAATGGAAAGAGAAAGATATACAGGAAAAGAATTTGTAGGAATTAATTATACCGTCAGTTATGCTTTATAATGAATATGGGTCAGAACATCTGTGTATATAAAGTTAGGTGTAGTGGTGACAGATGTCACGAGATTGTTTCAGACTCATATTTATAGAAGTTTCTATATGAAAAAAGTTTTCTATATACAGATTGTATTTCTTAATGCTCCGTTTTCTAATATTTTTAATATTATTTGTTCGACAAAATTGTATTATATTAAGAATTTTAATTATACAACTAAAACAAATGTTTCTTAAATCGCTATATAATGTTGCACAATGTGTTTATTGTTTTGTAACTTTCAGAAAAATGTATACAATGCGTGGAAATGTAGAATCTCTCCTAATCAACAGTTATAATGAGAAAAGCGTATGCAAATGTTTGAAATATTTTACGTCATATTATTACTGTTACAAAAAACTGTACATGTAATACGGCAATACAACTTCGTTTTATTTAGTTACGTATAATCGTAGTTTATTATATTGTATATTATTTTTATTTATAGAATTTTTAAATTACATTTAATGTAATTTAAATTCTTTTGTTGACGTCCTTAAACAGTAAAAGGACAACGTAAATCTGTAAAAGAATTGTTGCATTAGTCGATAGTAGTAGACACTTTCACAGACATGACAACATAACGTTTGTATACATTTTTATTACTACATTTGCTATATGCAATATTAGCGTGTAATTTATAAATTATATTGAAGAGTCGTGGCACACATCTTAGTATTTTTGTATTTTATGTTAAACTTTTAGTCAACTAATTAATTACTATTTTCGATTCATAAAAAATAAATATTAAAATAAAATTCTGAATTCTTAAACATTTACTAAATGTTGAAAGCTCATTTGTTTAGCTCATATATTAAATTTTATATTTTTAACGTTTTTTTACTTTTTTTGTTTACTCATAAATGGAAATTTTTTAAGTAAATAATACGTTAGATACGAATATTTACAAGGCATAACAAAAAGTAAGAAATATAAATGAAAATTACACAATTTGTGCTTAAATACTTTGCACATTTAATTTTTGTACAATTTTATTTTCTACGTTAAAAATTAGTTAATTGTTGGTAAATAAATAATATATTGTATGAAGAAATAATACTATTAATTTTATTATGTAAAACTATTATCAAACAATAATTTTTACGTATCATAATTTAGAAATATTAGAATCTTCGAAAACTGTCACAGAGTAACAAGACATTATACGAGCAACCTCATGTAATTTATTTATGTGAACGATATAAACATTTTTCGTTTCTATAAAACTAACACAATTATTTATTCAAATAATCACAGATATTAATATCAATTTTGGATCAATTGCTCCATGTAACGCAGCATTTTTTCAAGATTACAATTTTACAAACATGATGTGACATTTTCAATATTCTACATTCATGAGGATTTTTAAGTTTGTAAACTCTAATTTTAGGTTATTCGTAACCAAAAAATTCTGAAATACGCAACCACTCTTATTATAGCTCATTAAAATATTCACAGTATATGTACTGTATATTGGATTGTATTTAATACAGAAACAATATAAAATATGTTATAGTTATTTGAAAACAAAGCGAAATTTCTAAAATTTATCCATGTTGACATTGATTTAATTTTTTTATTGTTTAAGAATAATTCAAAATTAACAATTCTGTCATATTTATTTATTTATTAAACTTATTTTCAACGAAGAACAATTTCTTAAAGATAACACGAAGTTTTACAGAATTTTCTACATTAAGACAAATTTCTCATTTTGTTATGTATTCCCAGGAGAAGTTGTAACCGTTTGAGTGCCAGAATCATTGAAAAAATCTTATCGAATAGTGTCAAGCAATTGCGCTTTTTTCATTTTATGTGAAAAAATGACAAGCAGCGTGATCGCGCTTCCCTAACTCCATGTAATAGCAATGCATAAAGCCAATATGGTTCATGTATATGGTTTTTGTTTAATTTAAAAAGAAGGTGGTGAGGAGAGCTAGCTTCGGTGAAACTGACGACGCGGTACAATAAAATCCAAGCGCATTATATTAATTGCACATCGCGACTCGATGCCGCGGCACTTTTCGATATAAAATGTGAACAGCGGTTAAACGGTTAAACGTAAACAATAAGTTCGATTACCCATGTATGAGCAACTCTAAAACTTTGGATATATCATAATTTTCTTCAAGTATTATAAAATTTTCCATAATTACCAACAACAATAACAATAATTTATCATACTTTTTTAAAATTTTAATATAAAAATTTCTTTAAACTCATTTATCTCACCTTATCTCACCCTCGTATATCCTTCACTTCACCTTATTCTCAAATCTATTCTTAACATCGTACATCTGCCATATGAGGTATAGAAGCAGTCAAGTGATAATTTTCATCGCGGTTTTGACGATCCATTGGGACAGAGTTTCCTAAAAAGCACCGAGATCTGCAGCTCCGGACGTATAGCTTTTAGGTTTGTCGAGTTGACGAAGGAAGGATAAGGGTATAAATGAGGAGAGAAGGTGAAGATGGAGAAGGAGAAGGAGAAGGAGAAAGAGAAGGAGAAGGAGGAGTAGGAGAAGGAGAAGGAGAAGGGGAAGGAGAATATAGCGGTGGTGGGTTGGTGGGCGGAAGGGTGTAGGGCACGGGGGATAAGAACAGAATGAGACGGAAAAAGGGGGAGATCCTGGCCAGCGAACTATTCCGTAGACGGCACACTATCCTGCAGGACACGTGAATCGATGCTTTCGGGAAATGTATAACACGCCACTGTAACGCATCCACGACACTTTCCCTTTCGTTTCCCTGTCCGCCTCTAGCCGTTTGCCGCGCGGATTTTTCTCGACAGTTTCTCCGAGGGTTCCTTTTTATGCGCGCAAGTACCGGTGCGTCTTTTGGGTTCTAACTTCCAGAACGAGTGACGCAAGTGAAGTGACACTGTCGATAGATCGCACGGCCGAATCATTCTGGAGAACGATTATCTCTCTTAACAGGTAACCATTACTACTTTCTCCAGCCGCGCTTTGGATTTTGGCTGATCGCTTCGATTCTTTTCAACGATTCGACGTAAGTAACGTGACTATTTTTCACAAGAACCTTTCCGGTAGAAATGATAAAAGATTCATAAGTTTTTTTTTTTTTTTTTTTTTTTTGGTCGTACGATTGACGTTTAACGCATTGCCTGATAAAGCTTAGTGTCCGAAATCACTTATCTACTATACCAAATAATACTAAGACAGTTTGATAATATCTTTTTCTTAGCCCATTCATCACTAACATTTCGTGTTTGTACTATGCTATTTTCTCTCGACACTGATATTCCGAAAGTTCTTTAATGGAGCATGGATATTTCTATAGACAGACGAGAAAGAATTATTTCGATGTTGTTTGTTCGAGGTTAAAAGATGAAGATCGTCGTAACATGTTTGTGACGTGTGCCTGAAAACAAAACAAGCATTCAAGACGTGCATGCGTATTACACGAAAGGCAAAAATGTAAATACAATGCGAACGAAATGTTACGGTATAGCATTGAGCATGGAAAAAAAAGAGCGTTGCGGAATCGTGGATTGGTCGTTAAAGTTAAAATGCTTTCGACTGACTGAGGAATAAAATCGTGAAATTTTAAAGAAAAGTGTTCTTGTAATTAGTAAAATACAATTTTGTCTTCCGTGATCTAATATTTATCTTTATTATTTATCCCCAACATTTTTATTTCTTTTGCTCGCATAAAATATAATTTTTATGTTACTTTCCTGCAACGTTAACTCTAATTGTTCTTATTTGTTTAAAATATCTACAGAAGTAATACATTTAAACTATAAAAAATGAAACTTTTAACTACAATACATTATACAGAATTTTATCTTATTTGAATAAACGACTTTATATTTCTAACTGTAAAGAAGAATTTCTTTAGAACTTTAGAAATACTGGTTTTTTTTTGTCCTTAAAATTCGTTATTTCTTATACAGTCTGTTTTAATTCTCTACTTTTATGTTTTTGAATCTGTTGGTTACGGCTTAATTCGTTATTTCATTATTATCGTGATTTGATGCACGTCAAATAGATATTCCTTTAATGAATTTTTGCCAATTTGTAGTTATTATAAGTTTAGATGTTGCATGTGTTTCGCAATTTATTTTAATTACATTTGGAATCATCTGTCTCTTACATCACATTGTTCCTGATCAAATTTCAATAAATATAATTGTAGTTCTTTTAAAGTAAAAGTTACTTAGTCGCTACCTTTTGCTGTTAACCTTTACCAAATAAGGAAATGTTTTTTCTCAAGATAAGAAATAGAGGAACAATGACAAAATTTTGTTATTCACAATGCGTATATAAAAAAAACATATTTTCCTTGTTCAGTTAATGTTCGGAAATTTTTGTTCGTTTCACTACAATTCCACTCAAAGTTGTTAACTGTTATTAATACTAGTTTCATTTTTCACAAAATCTCAATCAGGAAAAAGCGGCATAATATTGCTACTATCTTATTTGTTATTTAATTACTTTTAAATTAAATATGAAATATTAAGTTAAGAAATTACTGTTAATTTTGTTTGTCATAATTTAGTCAATGTGTAAACCAGGAACGTAGGACTGATATTACCCTGCAGTATTGGATAACACACGTTATGAAACAAAATATATGTATAAGTCAGTAATGTTTCTAGTAAAGATTAGTACCGATAGGAAGAAAGCATTTCTTTGTAAAAAAAATCATAAATATGAAATACAATAAATTTTTAAAAAGTGGCTCGAATACACAGGGTACTGTCCATTGACGAAATTCATATAAAAATCCTCTCTAAGACTATTATATCATAAATTTTTACTTATAATCATTTGACACTTTTTACCTGTTCGGTGTAAGGTGTAAGCTTGTTGGGTGGAGATTGTGTTTAAATGGTTTCACAACAAAGAACTTGTTTTTCAGTTATTTACTAGTTTCTTTTATATATTGTGTATTAATGAGTATTATAATAATGTATATACACATACGTACACGCACATTTGTTTAATGTAATTTGTTGCAATGTTTACAAATTGTTATCTAATTTATTTTTTCCTGCATTAAGGCTATGCACAAATTTTAACCATTAGAGTCCTTGGTAGTCAGGTCAATTTATACGCGATATCAATTTTTCTATATAATTGTCATTAAAAATGAAATATACATAGATGTGATAGCAATAAATCGTTTCATTGCACACATTTTACGCAGAAAGTGAATCAATTATTACGATTAAAGTTCTTTTCCTGTCGTTGATTAATTAGATTACAAAAAGAGGTTGTACCTTCTAAGGAGCTCTCCCTAATTTGATTACGAAATTAGAAATTTAATTTTAGCATGTTATCTTAAATGTTTTGTTACGCAATTACTCAACTTATAAAATTCTGACCAGGCATTTGTTCTCGCAAATAATCGCGAATTTTTCACAATTTAAAATGTTTGTCTTAATTAAGAAACCTGTTTACCGAAATGCTTTTATGATTAAATCATTGCCCTGGTTTCTCAAAATGATCACTCACTTCTTAAATAATTATTAAATCAGTTCTTGTAATAATTCTTTATGCGTGAAAAATCTTTGAATATGCATCTGACACAATATTTCGAAATTGTTGAAAGTTTTAGGCAAAAGTTTGACCAATCATAGTCGGGGTTCGCAATACTGCTGGTTAGAGCAAAATCATTAATCGCGAGGGTATTTATTTCAGGATATTTTTCTAGTGACTCCACTGTCCTCTGCTAGTTGATCATATAAATAGAAGTTGCACATGCGGCTGCGAAATATGTGTGCTTCCACTGGCCGTTCGTGCGTGCGTGCGTACTTTGGTGTACGCGCGTGCGATGGTGAGGAGGAGAGGGAGACAAATGTGGATAGCGTTATGGAAATCAGGTGATACTGTTTTGCGTTGCCACGACATTGTAATTCGTTCCGGAAATACATGAAACGTGATTAAGATTGTGATCATTATTTCGTTGTTGATTGATTTATTGAATATTGGGGGTGCTATTGCTATTTTCTGGTCGCTTTTGTTCGATACTACAATACAGCAATTTCTTTGTTAAAATTCAGCCATCGTGAAGCAATTGCGAGTAACTTGAACATTTTTTGAATTATTCTAAATCTAAAATTTGTTATTCAAATCTTGTATTCAAATATTTTTTACTGTAAATAATTCAGTAGAGAAATGATATGTTTTGATCAATCTCCTGAAAATAATTTAATGAAATAAAACAACGTTAATTAATACTTTTAGTACAGTGCATTGTAAATTACATTAGTTCCTATACCTAATATATAGCAATTAAAAGCTTTAATAAATAGTTATTAATTCAGTTATTGTGGCAAATAAGAACTCCACATTCGCAGTTACTTTATAAATCAGTACTTCAATAAGCAATAAAATGTACATTTTATAATAATTTGTGTGACTATACGTCATTACTGTAATAGAAAAAGTATTAAGAATGTGTTACTACTAAAAAATTATAGTATTTTAATGTGGAATTCAAGTAAAATTACTGTTTAAACTTACAGAAATGCTATAAATTTTAAGCAACACTCTTTTACACGAAGAAAGTATTAAAAGAATATTAAACGCTTTAAAATGGTATCACTTCAATTGAAAAGAACTTCTAACAAAATAACGATGGTTTGAAATAGAATTGTCTCTGAAATGTAAGTCTTTGAGCCAATTATAAAATTGGTAACTGTTGTATTTGTACTAATTGTATGTACATAAGTATCAATGAAACTATGTTATTTTAGGAGCAATTAAAGGCTTTTAAACATAAAGTGTAATTAAATGATTTCGCTTAATATTAAAATTATTAGAATTTAATATTAACACCTTTTTGTCAACATTTAATGGTTTCTTTGACTAAACGCCAACTCTAATTTAAATGATCGAAGTGACATTTTTTTTAAATTTAAACTGTCATAAGTTATAAAAATTATTAAATTACACAATATATTTTAATTACTATGTGTCTATGTATTCCTATACTTTATGCAATAATTTCTGTTATTAAAACGTAACGATAATGCAATGGATATAAGCTTTAACTGCAATTTTTAGAATATTAGTAACAATAACGTCTCTAACGCCTCAGGCAAACTATATAAAAAATATTTTTTAATTTTATTTATGTATCGAAACATTATGGAAATTATTTTAAATAAAAATGTTCAATTTCAATGGAGTTATGTTTTTTCAAAATAAACTAATAATGTTTGAGATATTAGACCAAATATGTTTACTACCCCGAAATTTGAGAGCCATTTTCATCCCTTCAATGCGGACGATTGCCGATAAAAAAATACATATGAATTAGTTTCCCGTAAACTATCTCTCATATAAGTTTCATCATAATCGGTGCGCGTCGGTTCGATATGTTCCTTTGTAAGAATTCAAACTTGCAAATACAACAGTGGTAGTAGAACTAATTAAAGAATAAATTCACGAAAAATTAACTATAACGAAAAGCACCACCATTCGTTGAAATTTTATAACCAATTAGTTAAGTGGTTGCCGTGGTATTTGATGAAGAACGAATTGCAACAGTGAACGATTTGCAATTTTTTGTATTCCTGGTATGAAGTGAATCCATTTATCAATCGAATTCTAACATGTAGCACGTAATGAATATAATGTGATAATACTTGACTGCATAAATAATGGTGAAACAAGGTTTGCAAAGACTCACAAAATTTACATGTACATATACACGTACAGCGACAAAATTATATATTTATAAAGAAAATTTTAATCAGTTTGGTAAACAGTACCTGAACTTGTTTTGATCAATTTACTTTCACGTATATAAATCATCTTGGCAAATATCTGCTGTAAGGAAATTGACATAGTCCATTTAAATTTTTTGAAAAGAAAAAGTTTGTATTTCCATTGCATGATAACCTTTCGGTCTCATACCGTTTTTGTAATCCATAAAAAAATAAAAATGTATTAAATGGGAAATTTTGCTATATATGTGATTTTGTTTTATGTCATTTTCATTTATTTTTATCCATACCTAGTTTTTTGATTCTTCAAGATATTGGATAAAATTTAAATTGCAATTTATTCGTTTTTTTAAAAAAAAAATGACAAAATTCATAAAGGGCCTAGCCGAATAAGCATGCTAAAAGTGCCCCCAAACCGAATTGATCTTGGTGCATATCATTCGATAGACCACTTGAAGAAAACCCTTTCTGCCTAGTATCAAGTTGGTACCCTTATTACTAGGGTAGTTACGGGGTGAAACGCAATTTACAGTTTAAGCTCCATTTCTCTTGTTCTGCTCAATGAAAACTTATGAAAAAAATCATGGATATTTTACCCAATGGTGTGCATACTTGTGAATTTTTTCACCAGAGTATGCCAGTCTGCGTTCGAAAGGTTATGAGATATCGGTTTATAATTTTTTTAATTATGATACACTTCTCAAAAAAATCTGAAAAAATTATACATTAATAAGAATAACAGGCTGCTAAAACTGTAGAAAAATGAACATGGTCAACCGAAAAACTAAAATAATAATATAAACGAACATCAGTTTTTGATTTTTCTAGGTGCCGTCCCCCACTTCGAAAAATCTGAAAAAATTACACATTAATATCCATAACAAGACACTAATACTGTAAAAATATAAACGTGGTCATTTGATAATTTCAATATAAAAACAACATTTATAAACTTTCCGAATTTTTTAAAAATCGATTTTGCAGTCAACAATTCTGAAAAAATTCACAGACGTGTATGCCATTGGGTAGCATATCCATGATTTTTTTCATAAGTTTTCATTGAGCAGAACAAGCGAAATGGAGCTTAAACTGTAAATTGCGTTTCACCCTGTAACTACCCTAGTAGTAGGGGTACCAGCTTGATACTTGGCAGAAAGGGTTTTCTTCAAGTGGTCTAACGAATGATATACACCAAGATCAATTCGGTTTGGGGGCACTTTTACCATGCTTATTCGGCTAGGCCCTTTGGGAGTAGAATGGTGAAAAGAGGTTTTAGATTCACTCAGAAGTTGATTTACTTAAAAATCTCGGAAGAAGGTTCTAGATTCAGATGGTGATTAATTCGTTGAACAAAATTAAATCTAATAGAAGTCAAGATTTTTTGAAGTCGGTAGTGTAAAATCTTTTCCAGTACCTAATACTGTTTATATTACGTACATAAGCAATAACATATAGTTATTAATGTTTTCTGTTTATAGAACAATATTAAAATTGTAAAAACTAATATCATATACTTTTAATACTTGTTAGTACTTGTGATATTATATTATTTTAATTATATGATGCGTTACGAACGTTTTCAATATTATTCATCAACTTCTATTTATATTTTGCGTTTTGCACTTCGATATTAACTATATCACGGTATGAATAGTTACTTGGTTTATTCTATACTATGATTGGTTCCATTTTAAAGTTTAATTATATATGTATATACGAATGCACTATATCACGCAGTAATACATATGCGTAACCAATATCTATAGAGTATAGAATATATATTATAGCTTTTCTTATTTCTATATTCTTCCTTATTTCATTGTTCATTGAACTAATTTAACATCATTTTTTTCACAAGTAATAAACAATTTCACGAAATTAATCGGAAGCGTATGAATGACAGGAAAATAAAAGTGACCCCAGAAAAGTAGCGGAAGAGTGTCGCGTACAAAGGAGAATTTTCGGTTTTCATCCACGAGCGAATTTAGCCGCGTATATCCATCGGTGAAGGTGCATACGTGAATAAAATTGTAAGCGTTCTAATAATAACCGTGCTCTTACTTATATGGACGCTTGATTTTAATTCAAGCAAAACCGTCAGCCAGACCTCGTCCTTTTGGTGTGCGGGGTCAGTGATCATCATAATCGAAAAAACACGAGGAGCATCCGAAAACGGTCAAAATCGTCAGCGTATCGCATGGGAAAGATCGTTCCATGTGAACTCCTTGATCTTGAGTTATTTTCGTCGGTATGGTAAAAAGAGTTCGCCTCGCGACGCCATCCTGAGACAGGATGAGGTAGAATAAATCACGATAATAGTCGCATCTATATGTATATGCGGCTTTATATATATATAATGTGTTGTAAGGTAGACGGGGGAGGGGGTTGAACAATTTTTACCGAATGCCATTTGTTGACAAGCAATTAACGAGGCAACTACAAATGCTTCTTTCATTTTATTCAGAAATAATTACTATTTATTAATTCTGAATACGAATGAAGTGTCCATTTAGTAGGAAATGTAAGAAGAAAGGCTAAATATAAGATGCGTAAGGTAACATGCAAATGTATAAAGTGCTTACTTACTATTAGGTTACAAATCCTTTTACGATAGTAGTAGGTACATACAATACAAAGTACAAAGTAGTAGTCTCCAATGTCATCCAACCTTACCAAGGCTTTGTAGTAGGTAATACATGCTCGTTTTGTATTTAGTGGAAAGTTCAGCGCAGAGTACTAAGAAAATAGTTTCCGAGATTATTGACAGGCGCAATTGGATCTGTATTACAAAATTTTGAAATGTACGTTAGTTGGAATATACTGTTTATAAGCAAGGTGGGTTTATACATACATTACCGGCCAAAAGTTTGGAATCACTACGTAAATTAAGAGAAACAGGATATTTCTAAGAAAAATTGAACGCCTACAAAGTAATTGAGGAAGTTTTATTTGTCAAAATACTTATAAGTAGAATATTTTACATCTTATATTATTTTTCGTACGAAGAAATAGATATTTTTCTTTAAATTGCCTTCTCATCAAAAAAACCGCCCTTACTTCTAATGACAGCCTGATATGTTCTGGGCATCCTGGCAATTAGTTTTTCGAGTATTCCTAACTTTAAATTTTTCCATGCTACTTGTAGTAGTTACCAAAGGTGTCCTTTCGATGTTGGACAGTGCAACCGGATATTCCGATCGAGCTCTTCCCACAAAAATTCTATCGGGTTCAAATCCGGTGATTGTGCTGGCCTCTGTTTTTTTTTGCAATAAGAACCCTTTATACAATTTAGATGAGTGCTTAGGGTCGTTATCTTGCTGCATAATAAAATTTCTACCTATTAACTGGTGACCTGATGGTAGAGCGTGCTGCTCGAGTATCTGTTTATAGTCTTCTTTTTTCATTGTATGTTCTATTTTGATTAGGTCTCCTACTCCAACCGTTGAAAAACATCCCCAGATCATAACTGAACCACTACCATGTTTGACAGTAGGTACAATACACTCTGGCAATATTTTTTCTTGTACAGATCGGCGAACAAATATCCTTCGGTGCGACCCAAATATTTCGAACTTGGATTCGTCAGTACAAAGAACCTTACCCCAGTCCGTAGGTGTCCAATTTTTGTGACTTTTTGCCCAATCCAACCGCATTTTACGATTTTTCGACGAAAGCAATGGTTTCCTGACTGCTATACGGCCATTTAAACCTGCAGCTCTTAGTCGCCTTTTCACCGTGGTCAGAGATATTGGATTCGGTCTACTATCATTAAGTCCTACACGAATTTCCGAGGTCGTTAGTCGTCTGTTTCGTTGGTAAATAATATTTATTCTTACATCTTCAGCTCTCGACGTGATTTTGGGTCTTCCTGACCGTGGTTTGTCTTTCAAACTACCAATATCCGCAAAACGTGTTACTGTACCCAGCACACCCTTGTATGACACTTTCAATTTCCTTGCAATATTCCGCAAAGAATAACCTTCCTTTCTAAGTGTGATAATTGCACTTCGAGTTTCAATACTAATTTCTATTCTTTTTGCCATTTTAAAGTATTAATGTAAAATTTTAGCTTCTGATCACGTTTCAACACCATCGTTCACGAGAATGGTGGCAATGTATAACAAATGTCCGATTTATACATTTTCTCGGCCCCCGGACCAGCCAATTGGAATCTAATATTGTAACATTCGACGCTTATTGGTAAACAAAAGAATCGCGAATTCCTATATAAGGCGAAAACAGAGTATCTTTCCCGGCAGTAGAAAAGTTCATTCCGAGCGTTGCCTTAAACTGAGTGCATGAATTATACATATAATAGTATTACGAACATAAGAAAATGCTGAAATCTCTTAAAGTATAATTGAATTTACTATACATAAATGAACATACACTAGTGTATGTACCTTCTGTCCTACATGTATCTCCTATTAGCGCGAAAACGTTCTCGCGAGACATTCGTTATTAATGTGGCAGCACTTACGGAACACGATACCGTCTATTATGTTTCTTTTTAATAACGCCACTGGGTGTCTTTTGTCGCGTCCCATCAGCCCCTTGCTCCTCTTATCTCCTGCCACTGTTATATCCATGGTATTACCTCCCTCTTTTCGTCCATTCTTTCCCCGGTCTCGAGTTTCAGTCGCGAAAAATTCACCGAAAGATCCCCTTACGCCGCGTCGTAGATGTTTCATTAATACTCTCCGCCTCGTCTTCTCTTGCAAGGATGTGCTTGCAGAGAAGTGGCATAATTTTTTTACATCAAGCGAAATTTGAGATCTAGAGATAGCGAAATACGTGACAGTATCATGGTTTGGAAAGTAATTGGAGTGCGAAAATTGGTTATTTTTTTTTTCAGCATTCCTAGGTTCGCTGTACTTAGGCATCAAGAGAGAGGAAAATATGCGACGGTATTACGTTTTGGAAAGTATTATTGGAGATTGAAAATTGGCTGTTCTTTATTTTAATGTTTCTAAGTTCTTTATGTTTATAATTAGTTTTAAAGTGCACTGTGCGTTGGTTTATTTTGTTAGCTGAGGTTAGAAGAATGGATTGAAAGGGAAATGGAGAAATACTTCGTTACCAGTTATATTAACTAATATAAGGGTTGATGAAATTATAAATCTGTATAGTATTTTGTGATTTTGCAGAATGTTACCATTTTAGTGGGATTTTATGGCTCTGCGTTAACTCTTTCACTGCTGTTGACGCCTATAGGCGTTTTTGACACATTGTACCTTCTAATCCTTAATTTTTCTTTTTTGCGCGTTTCCACCTTAATTTACTAAAATAAATTTAAAAACGATGAATTATGAATTAAAAGTTTTATAAAAATTTGAAGATGCCAAAACGAAAGGTTCTGAAAACCTTTATCGTCTGCCACGCGTGTTACATACTAAAATCTGCTGTAGCGAAGCAGTTAATATTCTACGAATATTATCTCACTGTATTAATATTTTATAATAGTATCGAATATGTGTCTCTATTATTTGTGACGCTGAGGAACATCAATATTTTACGACCATTTTGTGACTCTATATAACATTACTATTTTATGACTTCCCAGAATATTAGCATTTTACTGCTACTTTGTAGCTCTCTGAAGTATTGTAACAAAAGTGCCATGTAATGTGTTTCTTGAATTCGTCTCAACGTTAAATTTAAATAATAATATGATTACATTTCTTGAAGTTCTACCTATAAAATGAGCTCTTTTGCAGGGTGGAGACTTTAAAATTACCTCACAAGGAGCTGGAAAAGAATTGGTGTATCCCCGCTTTAGATAAGCGAACCGCGCGCTCTGCTATTTTTCAGTATTATAAAATCAATTTTTCAAACAACAAAAATATTATTACAATAGGGCAATTCTTCTAGATAGAAACAAAAAAACTAAGCTTAATTCGATCAATAGTTTCTGAGATAAAAATTGATAGATACAGCCCCTTTTCATAAAAATGGGCAAAAATTGGCAAATTCAAGGGTTCGTATTTTTTAAACAGATTCGAAACCAGCTAAACGATGACTTAAACCCCCCCTAATTTCACGTGTACTACATTATATTTCATTTAGAACAAAATCCCTGGTGTCGACATCAAAAAGTGATTAATTTGACGTGGAACGACTCATAGTCTCTGTTTCCCTGTAATAATCCTGTAAAACAATTTGTATACACATATGTGCAACGGTTTGGCAAAATTAATACAAGAATAAAATGTAAGAACCGATTTTGAACCGATATAGGGTCGATATATGTATAATAGAATCGATATACATAGAACCGGTGTGAAATCGATATTCCAAAAGCTAGTGGAACCGGAACCGGAACAGATATAAGTGAGGACCTTTTTTGTCATAACATCATTTCGGTTCTTTATATTTTTTTTAGAAAAAAGTTTTATGCAACAGTTCTTAATAGGTATTTCTGGAACCGTATCAAGTCCTATTTATAAGTTTCATGTATGTATACATAATGAATGAACCTGTGTGTTAAGAGCCCCATATGCTTTGAAATCTGTATTAATACATGTATAAATATCGAATAAATATATCGAATAAATATCTCGATAGATGTTCCTGAGAGTTGTGTCAAGTACCAAGCAACAAATTTTTCGTTATCTATGTATATCAAATGGTCTGTGACAGACTGAGCGCGAGCACTTCAATGTGGTTGATTTTGTGGATTCAACATCCTCTAGGGCAGGCGTGTCCAACCTGCGGCCCGCGGGCCGCAATGTGGCCCTGAACAGCACAATATCGTAAACTTTGAACATTATTGTGTGATTTTTAGCGACATTTTTCACGACTCAATTGCATTATAATAAAAAATATTAAAAAATAAAGGAGGTTTTGTTACTTATGTACGATTAACTGTATTATATATTTCGTATGGCCCAAGCAAATCGAAAGGTTGGACACCCATGCTCTAGGGGTTCACTGGCACAAGCTTTATACTGTCGCACAAGTATACCGTTTAGGTAAGGGATTTAATATGTCAAAGGACACGATTTGCAAGATACAGAGTTTTAATATTGAATCAAGGTTTGCTGGTTGTACAGAGACTGATTTAAAATGGTAATTGTTTTCCTATACATAACATATGGCCTAAAGGTGGAGGGGTTGATAATTAATTGTAAGGGTACAAAGGTTTGGGCTGATTTGTTCGAGTGAGCAATACGCGAGAAAGTTGAGAAAAAGAAGGGATGAGTGTTCGGGTGAACAATCCCTAAAAACTAGCGAAAAACAAGGTGACTAAGGTTTGAAATTAGGTTAGCTATCACAGGCCACACTAATGAAGGTATTCGTATCAGTTGCACGCTCGAGTGATATAGACGGAGATATCAGTTGATACTGATACATCGATACCAAGGCAGTCAAATACATGTTGAGATTTGTATCGCGATACAGATACTTGCAACATGTATCAATACAGATTTCAATGTATGTATAGGGACCTTAAGGATGTAGTCCGCTCCTGAACTGATACAGTGAGTGAAAAAAAGGTAGCACAACTTACATTTTTGCATATTTTACGAAATTAGAAAAGTAAAACGAATAAAAATGTGTTTTCAGCACTATACAGTGTGAGTTACGCAATTGGGACGGATTAAATCTCGAGTCTGGTTAGAGATAGAAAAAGTTGTAGAGAAAAATGTTGAATGATATAGGAAGGCCTACTTTCTTACGTCTTCACTTTTTTATAAGTACAACGATGTACCTACAAAATGCAAATGCACCCTTCTTTTAAATGGAGCTGCATATTTTTTTACGTAGATCAATTCTTCAGAACATTTCGCGTAAAAAAGTATTGGAATAAGGTATTAGAAAGGTGAATACATCACAAGATATTTCAAATTTTTGATAAGATGTATGTTTGGTTGAAGATGTGACAATGGAACGTTCGAATACCCTGAATAAAACATAGGCACGTCTAATAAAAAATTTGAAATATTTCACGACGATTCACCTTCCTAATATCTCACTCTAATACTTTTTGCTCGTGGCATATTTTGAAAAATCGATTAACAAAAAAAAAAATGCAGTTCCATTTAAAAGAAGGGTGCATTTACATTTTGTAGGCTTATCGTTGTACTTATGAAAAAAGTGAAAACGTAAGAAAGTAGGCCTTTCTATACCATTCAACATTTTCCTCTGCAACTTTTTTCTATCTCTAACCAAACTCAAGATATAATCCGTCTCTATTGTGTAACTCATCCTGTATATGAGTACAGTGTTGATCCGTAATAAGCCACTGCCGTCTGACTCGTAATATGCAACTCCCTAACTCCTCTTCTTTATTTGAAGTCGGCCGCCGAGTGAAAGGTCCGAGAACGAATGAGAAAGTCGAATGAACAGTGACGTCGATTAGTAAAAGAAAAAGAGATTATGTATAATGCTTTCTGACTCTGGTATTAACAATCCTGGGGTGTTATACATATCTCGTGCTTCTCGCTCGCTTTCTATGTTCTCTCGTCTCGTTCGAGAACGAAGTCAAGCCGAATAGTATACTGAATCGTAATAAACAACTGGCTGGTTCTAAGCGAGTTGCTTATTACGGGTCAAAACTGTGCATACATTTATACGTACAGATAGTGTTTGCCGCCTTGAGAAGGACTTTTGGAGCGCCTCGGAAATTGTATCCTATATCTCCGTTCAACAAGATAATCTACACAACTAGCTAGTCACCGCCTCGAGACGGGCGATGGAAAAATCCAGCTACGCCGCTGAGCGTTTTCAGCGGATGAGCCCTTTCGTTACATTGTCAGTCAAACCGAGCAAATACCCCAAACGCGACGTCAACTGCCACCGCATCCACGGGAAGGGGACTCACCAGTGCACGCAAGCACTGCGCTCTGATCCTATTAAAGGCGAAAGGAAAAATAGGGAAGGGTGGTGACTGGGATGGAATGGGATGGTGATGGGGAAAGGTAGTTTGTTTGGGGCACCCTGTCGGGGTTGCCCAAGCTCCGGATGGTGGGGTCGCTAATCCCAACGGTGCACAGACAACCGCCCTTGCCATTGCTGTATAAGAGCCATTCGGTCCGATGACACCGACCCGCAGCTTGCAGTGATAAAAAGCTCAGGACCCGGAGGTTCGCTAGGCCCCGGGTGCCCTCAGACCCCCCTGCGGGAACATTTATACGTACAGTGTTCCCTGAATCAGTGTAACGTCTTTCGTCCCGGATCGGTATAACATTTGTATCCTCACTATATACATCCTCACATCGCTTTGCCAGAAAACCTGACCAATGCTCTATCTCGTTCCTTCTCAGAGTATTTTTACTCAAGTGACGCTCATAAACGTTGTGCTCGAGAAGGTGGTGACAACTTCCCTTACCCTGGTTTAGTATACATTCTCGGTCATCCAACGCTGTTACACTGATCTGGGTAACACTGTAGATTGCAAGTACATTTTGTTAAGAATGTGTCGGTATTTAAGTTGACGCTTTGAATTTTTGGTAATGATTGCGAATAGGGTCCTCAACACCGATTTCAATGACCTTGAAATATGTTGTCAAGGTCAACATTTTGAACAACTTTTCCTTATACATATGTACATGTTACCGCAAGACTCCTTTAGTTTTCGAGATATTAGTAAAATTATATAGTAATTGTGCAGTTCAGTGCCTTTTTCTAATTATGCTTATTTCATTCTACTCTTTTTTTAAACCTTGAAATATGTTGTCAAGGATGTCATTTTGTTTCTATAAGCAACAATATAACAATATATGAACTTAACCGATTTCAATGATTTTGAATTTGAACATGTATGGCTGGCTGCCCAATGGCAGCCGGCCAATCAAGCAAGATGTTGAGTATTAAACTTCGCCAAACTTAAAGCACTAGGTAAATTTGCCAAAGTATTTTGTTTTATTTGTTTGTTTGACGCGTTCGTTAATGATTACTGTTGCTTAATGATCAGATTGCAATGGTCAAATGAACTCGTTAATAGTCAACTAATAATAATGAACGTTGTCTGTCGCTCACTTACCAACGACTGAATTAACCGCTTTAATTTATTTTTATTAATTTCACGTTGTTCTACAATGAGGGTGCTGAATGCTAAGAGATTAAGCAAACAAAGTCAAGCGTAACTCAAATATAACATAAACATATACTAAACTCAACGTAAACATATCCCAAAGTTACAGAGTATGATATCCAACATTGGAAGTATTTTTGCGTATATCTAAAGAAGTCCGGTGGTAACATGTATAGGGAAAAGTTGTTCAGAATGTTGACCTTGGCAACATATTTTAAGATCATTGAAATCGGTGCTAAGGACCCTATTCTCAATAATTACGGAATTTTTTTCAATAAAAGGATTATCGTTTTAGTACGCGCCAGTATAATTTGTGCTTTCAATATATGTATAGTACTTTATTAGGTTTCCACAATAATAGTACCAACAGTAATTACAGCAAATTCTCCACAAGTGTCAGTCCGCAAGGAACCTAAACCTGACACTTGTAGAGTCAGGGACTACGTTTTCGAGCCTCGCGTCCGCCTTTGTAGTTTGCCGAACGTAGACAGGGACAGCGAATAAAAGATAAGGATGAAACGTGAGTCGAGGCAACCAAGCGATTTAAATACCAACTTTTTTAATTTTACGTTTTTTTATCCCGAAATTTTTCTTAACATACTGATGAGATTTTTCTGATGAAAATGACATCAAACACGACATAATTTGAACAACATTTACTTATTAACAAGTTCACTGTCACGCCAGATATTTCACTGTATTGAGATAAAACAGACGCCCTGTATTACATTACATAGAGTCGGCCTACCGTCTGACTGACACTTGTAGAATCGGCCCTACATTTGACTGACACTTGTAGAATCGGCCCTACATTTGACTGACACTTGTAGAATCGGCCCTACATTTGACTGACACTTGTAGAATCGGCCCTACATTTGACTGACACTTGTAGAATCGGCCCTACATTTGACTGACACTTGTAGAATCGGCCCTACATTTTTTTTTTACGTGGAGGTAGGCCGACATTAAATTAATTACTCAATAAGTATTAATAAGTAAATGTTATTCAAATTATATCGTGTTTGATCTCATTTTCATCAGAAAAATCTCACCAACA
>NW_017100130.1:716854-751091 GCF_001263275.1 Habropoda laboriosa | reverse complement strand
AAAAATTTAATTACTGTTATCACTTTCGTACTCTATTAATCGTTTATTCCTGGTTGGTATGATGTCACTTTCATCACTCGATAGTACTTGATGCGATTCAAGTTCGATGTTAGATGAATTAGAAACAATTTCAGATCGGCGAGCCTTGGTAATGAAATCCGCAATTAACAATTGTGTTTGCTTTTTGATCAAATCTTTATAGACCTCCTCATATTGAGTTAAGCGTTTATTAATATCTCGCTGAAATAGGAGAGCTCGTTCAACATTTGGGTCATTTTGTAGAAAATGATTACCCAATTTTCGCCCTAATTCAAGTCCTTCACGGATGACTTTTTCTGTGAACGCAACTGGTTCAGACTCCTCTTCATCAGGATCACTGCACGATCATTTGTTTCATTAACCATGTCAACTAAATCATCCTCATCTAGTTCTTTGTCCGCCATTAGTTCTACAATATCTGCCTCAGCAAAATCCTCGAAACCTTTTCCTCCCATTGTATGCGCCATCTCCGTTATCTGAGAATATTCATGCTCCAATGGTAATCTAGAATTTTCACCTTCAACTACATCTGGCCATAATTTTTTCCAGCAGGCATTGAGCGTTGATTGCTTAATCTCGGTATATGACACTCCAACATGCTTAACACAATCTAAGATTGTAAATTTTTTCCAAGCATCCATAATTGGGAGAGATTCATCATTTTCTATTTGTTCTAAAATATACCTGAAGGTTCGTTTGATGTACAGTGCCTTAAAAGTCGAAATTATACCTTGATCTAACGGCTGCAATAAAGAAGTCGTATTCTTGGGTAAAAATACAACTTGCACATTTTCGTGTTGTAAATCTTGAGGATTTCCTGGTGCATTATCAATTAAAAGAAGGGCCTTAAAAGGCAACCCTTTTTTACTTAAATACCTTTTGACGTCTGGGACAAAAAAGTTATGAAACCATTCATTAAAAAGTGTGGCAGTAACCCAGGCCTTCTTATTGGCCATCCAATAAACGGGAAGGTTGTTGATGTTTATTCCTTTAAATGAGCGTGGCGTTTTTGACTTGTTAATAACTAATGGTTTCATTATATGATCGCCTGAAGCGTTGCAGCAGAAAAGAACTGTTATACGACTTTTCGCTGCTTTATGACCACTAGCTGATTTGTGAGCTTTAGCCAAATAGGTTCTTTCTGGCATTTTTTTCCAAAATAACCCGGACTCATCAGCATTGAAGACCTGGTCAGGAGTGTAGGATTAACGGCTATAATTTCAGCAAATTTTGCCGGATATTGTTGCGCTGCATCTGAATCAGCAGATGCTTGTTCACCTTTCAATCTTAGATTATGTAAAGAATGTCTTCGTTTAAATCTTTCAAACCAACCATGGCTTACAGAAAAAGACAGCTTCTTTTCAGCTGAAGAAGTAGATGGTAACTGATTCTTAATTTTTTCATAAATCTTCAAAGCCTTATTTGTAATTGTACTGGTATCAATTGGAATCTGCTTTTGAGTGGCGTCTTCTAGCCATATCATTAATGCTTTTTCCATATTTTCCATTGCAACATCTCTTACGTATGAAGCTGTGCTCATACTCGCAGAAGATCCAGCTGCTACACTTCTTCTAATGGAGTCTTCATTTTTTCTTATGGTCCTTATTGTGGCTTCATTCATGGAATAAAATTTAGCAACATCTGTTACTCTTTCTCCATTACGCAGACGACCTAAAATTTTAATTTTGCTTTCTAAAGATATAACTCTTCTTTTCATTTGTGTTTTTTTTTTTATTTCTTTTGGCATGGTAAACCCCCTAAAATTTTAATAAAATTATAAAAATGCTACAAAAACTATAATTGTTTTTCACTAACTAAAAGAAAAACACAATGATGTATACCTTTCTGCTGCTAAAAATTTACTGCACTAAATTGTAGGGGACAAAGTCTAAAATAACTTAAAATGTTAAGAAAACACGGAAAAAGACTCCGGCTTGCCTATCTGCCCTCGGCTCGCGCGCCTAAAAAGTTGAATAACGCGATGCCTTTTAGCGCGCCAAGACTTTGGCGCGGGCTCACGCCACGCTCATCAACTATCCCGGATCTTCTCGATCCGGGCCGGGGCAAATTTAAAAACCGTGTAAAAGTGAAATCGTGTAAATAAAGTACCGTGTAAATCGGAGGATAGGTGTATTATTATTATGATAGTGTGTAGCGCCTAGCATAATCTTTGTATTTGTATTGTTGTATTTCAGAGAGTTTATTTTCTAACGTTCGACTTATTATATTTCATAATTTTACGATAGGAGAACTAACAGAACTTCGGTGAAAGAACTAGGTAGCGTCATACAATCGATAATTTATTCAATGTCCTGAAGGTCGTTATGCAAAGATCACTTGACAAAATCTAAAAATCGGGGGAAAGCGGTGCATAGGATATAGGTTCGGTAGGCAGGAGAGTAGGGGTTATTTTGGGTTCAGGGGTCACTAAAGGATGAGGCACTGATGTCCAGGTTCGGAAGTGAGTAATAGCGAAGGATGATGTGAAATGTTTGTTGTTTAGGAAGGGAACGGCCGGATGACTAAAATCAATAGATGTGATACATATGTATGTAAGTGTGGTATATAGGATTATTTCACTCGCACCGCCCGAAACTTCCGCCACGCGGTGCTATATGATCCGATTTGTCGATGTTATCGTGTTCGGTCAATAATGATAATACGTGTGTCCTATTTTTATGATTATGTTAGAGAATGTGGCCTTGTGGGAATACGACCCAATCAGACCCGCATTCTCTCCAGGGGCAAACTCCTGAGCTCTACATAGTACTTACAAGGGAACATCTCGAAGTGTTAATCACCGATATCGATGAAACTTTAGTACATATATGGTACTATTCAAAAAAATATTTGACACATTAAATGAGTGAAAATCGCCCTTAAAGATGAGGATAATGAACATACTTGGTCCAATATCTTGAAAATTATTAGAGATGAAAGAATTGCGTAAACTGATGAATCCAGTATTTTTCAACGACAAAAGTTGAAGAATACAAAATTATTTATTATTTATTATTTTTTTATTTTTCATATTTGTTGTTGAAAAATTCAAAGTTCGTCAATTTATTCCTCAACGTCAACTATTCCTCTATCTCTAATAGTTTTGGAGATATTGGGCTAAATATATTTACTACCTCCAACTTTGAGAGCGATTTTCACACCTTCACTGTGGATGATTAATTATCGTTATAAACAAATACGCGTCGAATATTTTTTTGAGGACTAATATATATCAAAGTTTCATCAAAATCGGAGATTATCACTTGGGGATATTCCCTTGTTAGGTTTACTTTTCTTAGAATTATTTATAGTGTATACACTTTTCTACGAGACGGATTCGTGGTTGCCGAATTTTGCGTTGTATTTTCGGGAAGCTGCGGCGACATGACGAGACGGTCGTGTGGGTCGGAAGGGTGATGTTTGGCAGGGTTGGAGAGCAGATGGGGTGGAGGGTTCGAAGGAGTGATGGGAAATTCTCTGAGTCAGATGACCAGACTGAATCTGAACTTTTGAGGAATGGAAAGATAGAATATTGGAAGAAAATATGAATCTGTAGCAGAGGTTAGGTTAGGCCAAACTAGACAATCCAAGCTTGTCGCGGAAGTACTTTGGATAGATTCGTGATATATTTGAAAGGAGTGGATGACGGATAACCTTTCTTTTCGTGCAAGAGTGGATAGGATATCCTGTACCACTATCTTGAGACGTCTCTTCACGATTCTTTTCTGGGATGCAGACCTTCTTTATACGGATTTTCGTCCTTTGGTCGGAGCCACAGTTTTATGCCTCGGTACCTGGAAGTGCGCTGCCCGCTCGCTTTACCCTATCCCCCTTCACGCCATTGACAATCGCCTTGGCGTTTATAATTGCATGGGAAAATTTCTATACGCTACAACAGCCTGTGTAAGATTATTATAAATTATTTACAGTTTAGTCCGATTTAACCTTTCTCTTCTTCCGCTATTCTTCGAGGCAAAATGCTCATATCGTCATACTGCTTTGTATGAAATTCGTTCGTTCCTATATTTGTTTTCTCTTATCTGCTGATAGTATAACTGTCCAGTCGTTGTTTTTCAAATATTCTGATCTGAATTTATCGTATTGAGTGCATTCTTTTATTATTCCATTTCCTATCGTCACTGACCACTTCGAACTTCCTGCTAATCTAATTTATGCTACTATTGTAGTTGTTAGTGGCAGTTTCAGGTCTAGGTATTTGGTTTTTGTTATTTCTGTCGTGTTTTTGATATATTTGTATATTTCACTATAGGTAGATTTTCCTACTCTATCTTTATCTTCTTTGACAAGTTTCTCTAGTATTTCTGTTATCAATGATAATAACTTATCATTCTTTGGTTTACATTTATCAGTGTTGCTGTATCATTCACGTCACATCCATATTTGCTGAATTTGTTCTTCATCTGAGTGTACCAGTTTCTTTTTAAGTCCGGTGCTTCCCTATTTAATGTCTTCAACATTTCGTAGCATCTTCTTGGGCATCTATGTTCTTTGATGCTTATTAGTGTTAACCAGTAAATACCTCGTTTCAATATCTCATGTTCTAAATGTATTCTTCCTAATTCTACAATAGTCCAATAATATAACCTGGTGTATTTGTGGGCACAATAGTCTTTTTAGGATGTTTGTTTGTATTCTGTATTTCTGCTGGGTAACGTAAACTGCATATTCCTGCGCTGTGTAGTAAGGTTGCTATTACTATTGCTTCGAAGATTTTCATTGCTGTATTAAAGCTGTTGCATTGTCACTATCAGGGGCTGTAAACTGGATCTATTGTCATTTTTTCCTGGGATATAAATTGCTTTAAGACGGCACGCCAAGATAGGTATATGTGTCCACTTCTACGATTTTGCTATCGTATTTGATTTTTCTTGTTCCCACTTTTTTATTTGTTTTCCTACATATTAATATTTTTGTTTCTTCTGTATTTACTTCGAGTTTGTTTTCCATGCAGTATTTCTGTAGTGTATTAAACTTTTCTTGTAGGTCTATTGGGTTTCCTGTTATCACTAAGTCATCTCTAAATAGCATTTCCATTCTTTTCACAATTCCCTTGTGTCTGTTATTGATAAAGTATTTGTCCATGTCATAATATCATCAGTGAAAAGAGAGTTGAACTCAGGCTGTCTCCCTGCATGACTCCTTTGTTTATTTCTATGTTTGATGTACGCATATTATGTTTTAGTCTTATTTGTGCATTCGCTTTTTGATACAGATCATACATAGTCAAGTGCACGAGTACCCAGTGAACATTTAAAGTTGACTTTTTCGAAAGCAAAGCCTCATATGCAAAAATTTTATTCTACATTTTCGAGTTACTTGTTTATTTAAAATCACCCCCTTTTCGGTTGTACCACTAGTTACCGACCACCCTGTATGTATTCCCTTTCGGCCTCGCCAACACTTCTGTTATTTTAGATGGTTTGCTCAAAGATATTGTCCTCGCATGATCTGCTGGTTCAAAATCCTGATTCTCCTTCTGGTAGTATGTTATTACTCTCGCCCCATATGTTTATTCTCTCAGTCAGAATTGCTATAAATATTTTTGTAATGGCATTAGCTAGTGTTACACTTCTATATTTATTTGGGTCGTGTTTATTCCCTTTCTTCTAAAGCATTACTGTACAGGTGTTTCTTCAACTTGAAGATACTTCTCCTTTGTGTAGAACGCTGTTTAAAAGTTGTACGAGCACCCATTTCATTTTCTACGGTTGATATTTATAGTATTCGTTGATAATACCATCCGATCCTGGAGCTTTGTTTGCCTTCAGTTTTTCTAGGATTCAATCTAGTTTTACGATATCTCTGTCTTTGTCTAAGAATGGATGTCTTGCGTCAATTAAATGGTATTTTATATTTGTTTTTTGTCTATATAATTTTTTGTAAAATTTTTTCCACTCCTTTCCTATTGTGTTTTCTGGGACCTGTCTGAAGTTTAATTTCTTCACTAAGCTCCAGAAGTTTGTATTGTCCTTTACATTCGCGATCTCAGTTTGTATTTTATTGTGGTATTTCCTTTTCGCATGTTTAATGTGCTTCTGTATTGTTTCTATGTTTCTAAATGGGCTATCCTTGTATGCTCGTCTTCTCTTCATCTGAAGGTGTTTGATTTGCTCCTTAATTTCTCTCTAGCTTTGTAGCACTCCTGGTCAAATCATAGTCTGTTTTTATTATTTTGTATCTTATCCCTCTTTTGTGTATTGTCATTCCTAATTCTTTTATTTTCATAATTGTACTATTACAGTAGCTTTCTATTGGTGACTCTGTTTCTATTTTTTGGTTTGCCATTGGTATTGATCTGATTTGTTATTGTCCAAAATTAATTTTTCTTCAACTGACTCCTTTCCCTTATCTTCTTCCTTTGTTATCTTCCACTTGATTCTTATTGGTAAATGGTCCAAAATTTCAATTTCTATTACTTCGAAGTCTGCTATTCCTTATAATTTGTTTACATCTACCCAGGTCGTGCTTATTGTACTTCTGTCCATCTTGTTTATACATATACATACGTATAGTGACCCGCTCTACCTGAATTTCTTTTTACATTTAAAACTATGAGGCTAAGTTCCTCCATCATTTCACATAATGTCCTCCCTGCTCCACGTATTGTATTATCCTTCGTTTTCCTGGCACTTGCAAATTCTGTTCCTTCCGTTACTATTTCTTCTACTTGATGAAAATTTCCTATTCGTGAATTAGTCTCCCTTCACTATTATAAGTGTATGGATTTTGTTTTTATTTCCCTCAGCTCTTCTGATGTTTCCAGTAGGTGTTCTGCATCATTTCCCTTTATCTATGTATTGCACATTATGTGCTCTTTTGGTCTATTTGAATTTTTATACTTATCCATGTTTAGCTTAACCTTACTATATTTATTGCTACTATTATATTTGGATTATACAGGGAGAGGCATGAAAAAGTGTTTCAAATAAAAATTGAGGGCAACGCTAACATCTCAAAGTTAATATCTCGATAGCGGATGGAGCGAAAGACACGAGTTTGCAGTGTTCTGGAAACGTCTTAATGTCAGTCATAAGAATATGTAATAAAAAAGGCAGGTTCTCGTTTAAAAATTTTAATATGATCTTCGCAATATGTTTCAAGGTTATCGCAAGGTCAAATACACAAGAGTATAGTATGTTCTCTATGATATCCTGAAATTTTTGTTTGAAACATTTTTTAGTATCATTCATATTTTTCGAGATATTTGAGCGGGTCAAGATAAATACGCATAATCCTCCATTCCCATAAATTTTTCTTGTATTGCTTTACTTATTAGGCATTTATTATATATTTTTGTAGGAATGGTGGTAGTTGGACCTGTATTTCGGTCTTGAATGTTTCACTTAAACATATTGCACTATTTCTTATATATTCATTTAAGTATTCTATGCATAATTTATGCAGATTTCTTAGTCTATGTATGATCTAGAATATAAATTCTATTGTATTTGTTCTCTTCTTGTTCTTCCAGTATTTTTCTTTTCCTTCTACTGAAATAACCGGTCTTTAACTAGTCATATTCCCTTTTCCATATCATCAATTCGTTATCTATATGCAACTTTTGATATCCTATCCTAACTCTTTTCCTTTGTCTTCTTTGCTCTGCTGCATATACAGCTATTTCTTTCTGTATCTCTTTCTGCTCTAATGTTAGGCCATCGTCAATGTGTACTCATTTCTCCTTCCATCCTTAGTTTATCCTTTAAAAATCTTCTAGTTCTTCTACTACCTTATCTTTTATTTGTAGTCCATTGATGACGATGTTATTTTTCCTATCCCTCCTCTTATCTTAATTCTTTTTTCTAAATTCCTCCTTTCTTCTGCCCATCTTACCTTTTTCTCTTCTGTTTTTTTTTTCAAGCCTGTTAAATCTCTTATTATACCTGTTAGGTCTGTGTCCTCCTTTCTTACTACTTTTAATTCTTCTTTCATATTCCTCATTTCACTCGACATTTCATCCATCTTATGTATCAGTTGGCTTATTCTTAACATCACTGTTATATCAATCTCTGTTTTCTGTTAGCTTACTGTTTATTATATGTTGAGACCTTCCTCTTGTAGACACCTAATTTTAAATGTTTTCCTCTTTAAGTGAAACACATAAGCTTGTGCTTTAAATCTATAGAATCACTTATAAACTGTTAGATTGATAATAATTTTTGTTAGCTACATAAAAATTTCCATAATTAAATTAGTATAAGCATTCATGTTCTCGAGAGACTCCCCAATTCATTACCCACATGTAGTCGGCAGTTATCTTTTCTCTCTCAAAAATTAAGATAATGGTAACTAATATTTACAATAACATAATTTAAATATGAAATTAATAACTTGTTTGGTAGCTTTGTGCATCTATTTCCAACAATAGATGATGAGGCATGCAAAAAATTAATTTTGTTTGTGTAGTAGAAGAAAGTAAGTAAAACTCGTATGCAGTGCATAGAATTGTTTTACAGGTTTAATATTCTGCTCTAAAACTTTTTTCTTAAACAAATATGAATAGAATTGTATAAAGGAAAAATTAAATCAATTTGAAGAAAGAAGTTTTAGTTCAGAAATATAGCTAGTCTATAGAAGGTCAAAGTTGTTTTACATAGCTAATAACAATTAATGTTTCTGTTTAGCTGTGAGAAAATGAAACAAATTATATTATCACGGTACTTTATTATTGTTTACTCTCATATTTCAATTAAATGATAAGAATAAAAACTGTAAAATTTGAATAAAATCTTAAAAATACGATTTTCTTTTTAAATGGTATAAAAATCGAGTAGTTCATTTAGGTAGATTTACCTAATGGAGTAGGTAAACTTAATTAGTAATATTTCAGTGAACTTGTTACAAATTGAACTTCATTTTATGCAAAATTACGCATATTTAAAAAGCGTAGAGAAGAGGGTACGAATATGAGATAAGGTAGAAATATGAGACACCAAGATTTTGATCTGTGTACACACAGTACTGACAATTTTGACAATGATTGGAAATTAAGTATTATGAAGACTATAACACTCTTCCATAACAGCCATTGTCGTTCATTGTCGTTTTTTTTTTGTTCAATGGACGTTTTCCGTTTCGACCTTAACGGAAAGTTTCTGCATATGCATATTGAAGTGGAATTTACTTTGGTTTATTTTGTGATTTTCAAGGCAACAAAGGAGATAAATTATTCTACAGTAATCATAGTTTGAGAATATTAAAGAAGACTTGAAGTAAATAGGTATACTGTGTTTTTGATTGTGGTACAATGTCGGAAAGTAAAATGGCGAGTTGGTAGCAATATGTATGAGACTGTCTGACATTACTACCACATTTAAAAATTTATTACTAACTAATAAAATGAATTTCAATCACTCCTTCAGATGCCAAGTACAAAGTTAAATAAAGAAAAGAAAGGCCTAAGAAAGAATTACATATTCCGAAAAATATGACAGAAGCTCTCAAAGCTGTTAAACTGAAAAAATTTGGTCAGAGAGCGAAATTTACATTGCAGAACTAAATAACTGTGATCGCTTATTCAGTTGTTATATTGGACACTTTTATGTCGTTGAAACTTTTTTGTCAACACTTTAACGCAGTTTCATAACTGATTTCTCTCAAAAGAAACACTGTTTCATATTATGTACTACTCGAATTTCAACTTGTCCGATTTTGCCTTAATTTAGAAAGAGTAAAAGAATCAAAAGTTTCTGTAGGTTCACAATATTTATGTTTATGCAGCACATTTCACATGAAATTCTCTAAAGTTATTTGTTTGATTTTTTCATTTACAACTATTCTGAGACATCCTAGGTCAAAAAATAAAATGGATATCTTATATTCCTGCGCTCTTCTTTGCTACTGTTTGAAATGCAAAAAATTGTACTTTTCTCCTTTACTTTTATGCTTAGTATTACAAATAAACAGGAAAGGAAAAATTTGTTTTCACGTACTTACTAGTACGCTTTGCAAACATAATTGTTTACAAAAAGATGTGTCGTTGTGACAACTTACTGGATTATTGATAATGATAATTTTTGACGTGAATTGTGATTCCTAGATTACATTTCTCAATAAATATACCCACTTATCGTTATTTGTTTATTTAGATTTTTTTATTCCATGCACCTACGTGTAAATTTGATCCATATGCATTATTTATTTTAGTGGATTCTAAAGAGATTAGACAAACATGTTTCTATCTTTCTTTCTTTTTTTTTTTTGTTACAATAGGACGCAAGTGAATATTAACAAAGATGTACGGCCTAATTCTGGAAAATATGTCGGAGTACATACGACAGGTGTATGGGGAAGATAGATGGGAAGAGATCCGGCGACAAGCATCCGTAGATCAGCCTAGTTTCAGTGTTCATCAGGTTTATCCTGAGAGCCTTATACCCAGATTAGCGAAGAAAGCTATTCAGGTAGGAGTTACTTAAGATTAATTCTCATTTTACACGCATCGCGTACTCTTTTCTCCAGCACTAAAATTTTGTAACTTTTTTATTTTTACCATCAAATTTATTGTCGTATCCAACGTTACTTTTGTAGTTTTTCACCGAGTAATCAGAGCATATATTGATAAAAATAATTAGAAGACTGAACTTGAAAAATTAATGCAATATTAGCATTAAATATAGTTTGATTAATATATGATACTGTATTATGATATAATATATGATTATCTCATACTACAGTATGATAACATATGATATAATATATGATACTTATAAAATATTGGAAACATTATAAGTCTTTAAATAAGATAATAAGTGTAAATAAACGATATTTAAATGAATAGCCTTATAATTATTGGATAGTAACTATCGCAATTATGTTATAAAAAATGGTATTATGAACGATTACAAATATTCTAATATTAATTATACAATAATAAAAATAGTAGTGGTAGATACCAGAGAAAATATACGTATATTGCAGATATGTATTAATATGCATTACTCAGTGCAAAAAATTCCAGGTCAAATCGAATAATATACAAATTTTTCATTTATTCGATAATACCTATTTAGTCGCTTTCAAAATAATCCCCATTGCTTACAATACACTAATGCCAACGGTTTTTCCAATCGAATTGATGGTCCGAATACAGTGTTTGCGAGTTGATGCTCCGTGTACAAACGGAAATTTATGAAGAAACCAGAAATGTAGTGAGAGTGGGAGAGAAGACTACGGAGGTTTTCTGTCTAAAAGCAGGTGTTAGGTTGGGATGCTCTATAAGCGTGACATTGTTTAACATATGTATACATGGTGGATTTGGAGAAAGAAGTAGGGAGGTGTCAGTTTTAAGTATTAGTGGTGAAGAGTGAAGGAAAATTGAAAGATATGATGAAAAGATTCAGAAAATATATGGATAAAAAAAAGCTGACATTAAGCCTAGAAAAATCAAAGGTATTAGTGTGTGAAGAAAGAAGAGGGAGACAGACGAGAAGAGAATGAAAATGGGGAGAAAAGAAAGTGGAAGAAATAAAAGGAGTAAAATATTTAGGATATATTCTGCAGAAAAATGGAGGGGCGGAGAAACAAATAAGAGAAGCAGTAAAGAAAACAGTTGTGGCTATAAAAAGGACATGCAGTACTGGGGAAAGAATATTTAAAGATGATTATCGAAGAAGAATGAAGATGTTCAATGCATTGGTGGGAAATGTGGCACTATGTGGAGTGCAAATATGGGTATAGAGGAGAGAGAGAAGAATGGATAAGGTGTAAAGGAAATATGTGAAGTGGATCTTATTGTTAGATTTTTCACAGAATGAAGCAGCTAGAAGAGCAACGAGGTATCAGGAAAAGGCGAGGATGTCGAATAAGAATCTGGTGATAGAGTGCACAAAAGAAATTGAGAAAGAGAAGACTGATAGTGAGAGAAGTAATGGGAGAAGAAAAGAGTAGAACTGCTAAATCAAATCAGAGTAAAAGGGGATGGCGCAGGGAGAGTAAGAGAGGAAAGAGGGGGACTAGCAAAAATAGTAATAAAAATGGTGAAAGTAAGAGATAAAGAGGAAAATAGAGGTGTCAGAATGTAATACGTACTATAAAAATATACAGACTGAACTGGTGCCGATATTTGGAAGAAAAAAATGAAGGAAGAGGAGAAGAAATTAATAGCTAGGCTTAGAGTGGGAAACAGAATGGGTAGAAGGTAGCACTGGACAAAGGAAGAAATGTGGACATGTAGAATATATAAAGTAAAAAAGGAAGATATACGACCCATACTGGTAGAATGTGAGGAAACGAAATGTAATAAAGAGATAAAAGAAGTGCTAATACACAATAGAAAGGAGCTGCAAGAAATGAAAAGAGTTGTGAAAGTTAGACGCAAAAATTATAATCAGAAAGAGGAAACATAAGAATAGTAATAAGAATCAGTCATAAAGAATCAGTATAAAAGATAAAGAATGTATAAAAGTGATATTAAATATACAATAGTTAATAGGAATATGGCATGTAAGAATGGAAAGCAGAAAGGCAACATAAAAGTGCAAAAAGCAGTATTTAAGGTTATGCGTTGTATTATATGTACAAAGAGTAATATGTACATAAGTACATAATATAATGGATAGAACTAGACTTAAGAAATTAGAAATGTATTAGGAAGATGACAACCGGAAGCCATCCTAAGGTAAAAGGCAGGCATTAAGAATATTAAATAAAAAATTAAATAAATAAAATCTAGTTTATTTTGTAGATTGAATCACGTACTTACTTAAATACCCCATGACACCTGACTGACCTGTCGGTAGAAACTCTTTGTATACCACACCATGATAATTTAAGAACGAGTTTGTCCTGGAACTTTTTGAACAGAATTGTGTACATGTAACAGATACAGATAATAAGTATTATTTAATAGGTAAAGATTTTCATATTTTAAGAGAATGATTATGCCGAAATAGTGTGCAATATAGCTCTAGAGCCAGATAAATTTAAACTTATGCAACTACGTTTTCAAATTAGAATTAATATAAAATTTAATGCAGATTTTGTCAATTTAGATGTACAGTAGTGTCGCATTAGCTGACCGCGGTTGAGACCATATCTGACCAACTATATGAAGGGGTAGAGTTCTAGGAAATCCCAAGTATGTTTCTTTTCCATTGAGTGCGAGTAAGATACGGATACCTGATACGAAATATCGAGGTCCTTGTTTGTTTTAGATACGTAACGCCGGAGATTCACTCCACGAAGCCAGTTCTAAGAACTGGTGGGGATAGCGATGGTTAATTAATTGTAAGAAGGTAAATTCTAGATCAGCTAACGCAACACTACTATACTTATTAAAATTTAACATACATATATTGAAAAAACGATACATAATTTGGACCATGTAATTAGGGTGAGTCATCTTTTTGCTAGTCACAACTAGTAAAAAGTAATAGAGAAAAAGTTAAGTAGTTTAAAGCAATCCGTTTTTCTATGAGAAAATCTTTTCTGCTGATGTAACGGTGCGTCTGCATATGCCGTTACATGTAAGAAATACCCGGGAATAGGGTGGGCACAAAATTAATCAAACGCTGCTAAATTCTCGCAAATACATACAGTATGTCAGGTTTATCTCAGAACAGTGAAATATCTCGAAAACTACGAATGATATAAAAACATATTTCAGACGAAAGTTATAGGGTATAGAGGGCTATACATATATTATTATGGTATTTGTTTGACCTTGCAATAACTTTGAAAAGCCCTGTTAAGGTCACATTTAAGTTCTTAAATAGAAATGTAAGGAAAAAAGAATAAACAGGCGCGTATTTGAGGTTAAAACTAAATTAGTGTGGGTTCGCTTGGTTAACCGTTACTCGGTGACTCTCTAAGCGAGACTGCCTTTCCGGCTAGGAGAGCCCCTTTGTGCCGTCGTTCCCAAAAAGGCGTCACCAAGGGCCTCGAGGGTTGGTCGCCGATGTTCGTGGTGGCTCAGTCTCGGGCCCGATTTCGCCTGCTCCTATTACAATGAACATCCGGGCTGGTCGCCCGAATCCCCATCTCGACTGCGCCCTCGATTTCTCTTACAGAAACGTATATTTTTGACATCGATACGTTTTCAAAACATTGCATACTTGCGGCTTTTGCGTAAATTGTTATCGAGATATCAGCCTTCAAGTTTTACATGCTGCTGACATTAGTGCTATCCGATGTACAGCGCGCAGAGGTTGCTCGGTCGGACTTTGTAGCCGATTTTGTGTGTGTGTGTAAACTGTTCAATTTGATGCACTATTATCTCGTAAAGAACACTGAATTTGCAGTCATCGGAAAGATTCGATAACTGTGATTTTTTATTATTGGAGTATTTAATAGGATTTCTCAACACTTATTCACTTACATCTGTTGTCTGTTTTCCTTCAATATGCTGTTCGTAGAAAAGTATACAGCTACCCATTCTTCTTAAGAAGTCTCTTTCTACATTTTTTAACATTTGTGGAGTTATTCTTCACTTGTGTCGGTGATTCTTCTTTGCAATTCGTGAACATCATTTACGGGTGTATCATAAACAATTTGTTTTAAATATCCCCAGAGAAAAAAGTTGCACGAATAGTATTTTTTTACCGAAGTTATATCAATCCATACAAACAATTTTGCTTCGACTACTGTGGCTCCCAAGGTTGCTGGACTTCTCAGTATGCGATGCGATATTCAGCGCTAATGACGACGGCATGTAAAACTTGGAAACTGATATCTCAATAATAATTTACGCAAAAACCACAACTATGCAGTGTTTTGAAAACGTCTCGATGTCAGCTACAAGAATACTATGAGAAAATCCGTCCCGAAGACAGTGAAGCGAGCCACTTGATGCCGGGCTCAACACACACAAGGATCGGCAGGACCATTGAACGCGCACTTTTTAACGAATGACGCTACAACACCGCGGACATAGTCTTTGTGGAAAATACACCATCTCGATTGTATAAAAACGTCTCAATTAATTTTATGCCTACTCTACTCGGGTTCAGAGTATTTCTGACAATACATACTCAAAAATATACGTTTCCATTTAAAAATTTAAACGTGACCTTTACAGAGCTTTTCAAGATTATTGCAGGGTCAAACAAATATCATAAAAATATGTAACCCTCTATACCCTACAACTTTCGTCTGAAATATTTTTTTGTATTATTCGTAGTTTTCGAGATATTTCACTGTTATGAGATAAACCAGACATACTGTATGCATATTTTATGGAATATAGTGCTGGTTGTTGAAGGACTGTTCAAGAAAGACTGACTTTCCCAGGCGGGGAATGAAAACTCTTTAAGGGGAGCTTTTCATTTAACAGCAGTAAAATGAAACGATACTTCTATATTTTTTTTTGAGAAAACTATTAACAATACAAGATTATTATTTTACGGGTATATAGATACATTCATAAACTACACAAGCAATTTTTTTTGGTTACTTTTTCCATTCTTATATCAAATTGTATGCAATTGTTTTTATCCGCTTCGACGATGAAACCATTGTTGGCGGCCAATGTAGCACTTGTTACAATCATCAGAATTTAAAAATAAAAAAAGTTCCTTAAAGTTAGATCGTTTGTGCTGGGATTATATCAATGTCAAAGAGAAATTATGGAAAATTAGACATGTTGTACGGTTTCGAACACAAATTGCCTTTTGCGGTGGATAAATTAAGTTTATATTGATTAAAAGAATATTATAAATAAAAAATAAAATAAAGATCAGAGGTATAGTCCCTAGAGGAATGTATAACAAATAAAACAAGTTTTGTTTGAAGTTGATTAGTCAATGTGTTATTGAGTTATCGTGCACGCCAATTTAAGAAACATGGTTTAAAGAAAAACGCGTTTAAAGTTTTCTCTGGTATACATACACTACCGTCCATAAGTATTTGGACACGGAATAATAAAACGGAATAACTTTTTAAAAATTGGGCCAAACGACTTGAGTTTTTTTGAGAAGTTAGAAAGATTAATTTACTAGATTACGTGTATAAAAAATTTTGAAAAAATTGCAATCGGAATCGCGAAGAAAATAGCGAAGGTCGTTATTGCAACTTTTTTATCTGAGCTCGTAATGAAAATTTTAAAAATACGTTTTGTAGATCTATGTCAATTATACACACGCTGAAAATTTCATCGAAATCGGTGGATGGAGAAACAAGCGACAGGCATCGAAATATGTAAGAATCTTCAGATTTATTAGTTATAGGCGTGAAATAGTGCGATTTTCACAATCTTTAACCGTTTGTAGCTCATAACAACGTTAACCGATTTCGATGAAATTTTCAGCACGTATAAATTCACATAGATCTACAAAACGTATGCTTTAAATTTTCATCACAAGCCTAGATAAAAAAGTTGTAAACAGTGACCTTTACAATTTTCTTCGCAATTCCCACAAACTGCAATCGTTTCAAAATTTTTTATACACGTCATCTAGTAAACTAATCTTTCTAACTTCTCAAAAAAACTCAAGTCGTTTGGCCCAATTTTTAAAAAGTTATTCGCGTAATTTGGACGGGCCTGTTCTGGCGACGGGGGTTTGGATAGGGAGTAGATACAAGCTGAATGGAGATATAAGACAAAAGTCTAAGGTGCTCTGGATGTCCTGAAAGAGGTGGCTTGCACTACGCTATTAAGTTAATAAGTTATGAAATATATTACATTAATACCTTTATTGAAGAAGAGCATATTCAATGCTCTTTGAATACATTATAAACAGTTCGTCCAACGTAAAAAAACGGATTAAGGTACGTTGTACAATAATAAAGATCGCCTTGATTCGGTAACCGAAACAATGAAAAAAAGATACAGAAAGTGTTTAGAATGTTATAAGGGTGTGTTTGAGTATTTTCTTAATAAAGGTATATGCTTAAAATATCTCATAACATATTCATTTTTGGTCTATCTTATCTTAATACCCATTTATGCAAAGTAACCAGGAAAAATGATTCAAGTAAAACTAAATACATATACGTTTTCATTTAAGAAAAGGTGCAACTCATAGATTTTCTTATAGAAAATAGACCTTTAAACCACTCAACTTTTTTTTCTACAATTTTGTTCTGCTTGTAATTAAAGAAAAATTACGTGGTTCATCCTGTACATATGTAATTTAGAAAAGGTAATTTAAGGTTCAACTTAATATAAATCTTTATCAGAATTAATACTATTTATTTCAAAAATTATTTCTAATCGCCTGTAAATTTAACATAAAATTTTGTAATATATTCTTAGCAATTTTTTTTTAGAAAACAATATGATTAACATGTTAAGTAAAAATTGATATTAAATTTCAAATGAATCTCGAATTTTAAAAGCTAATTTTACTGTATTCAGGACACAGTTTATAATCATACAAACTATCTCAAATAATATCGTATCCATCAAAACTAACAAATGATTAATTGTTTCTGTTAATTGATAAAGTAATCTCATTCTGTTTGTTTATACTTGTATCTATACATATTATGTAATTCAATCGAATACATTTTTCGCTCATACCACAGGTACTTGGCATAACGGAAAAAGAATTTTTCGATCAGATGGGTGTACACTTCGTAGGATTCGTTGGCCAGTACGGTTATGATCGTGTGCTTTCAGTACTTGGACGTCATGTAAGAGATTTCCTTAATGGATTGGACAATTTACACGAATATCTCAAATTCTCCTATCCAAGGATGAGAGCTCCTTCCTTTATTTGTGAAAATGAGACTCGACAAGGTAAAGAACTTTCAAATGAAACAGTATTTCTTTTTCATTAAACGAGATACGAAAATGTGTAGTTTTTAATATCTAATCCCATTTAGTTTCGCAATACAGTAATCTCTCTCTTATTGACCACCAGTTTGGATTCTTACATTGACCGAATACACTACCGGCCAAAAGTTTGGAATCACCTCCCACTTTTCATCAATATTAAATCTGCTGCTAATTTTTTATAGATTTGAAGTTTATCTCAATTCTACATTTATCAATTTATCTCATATCAATTGATTCGAATGATAAAAAATTCTCAAAGTCGCTGACTTTTTTCTGGAAATTTTTGTGTAAATTGCAATGCTCAGTGATTCCAAACTTTTGGCCGGTAGTCTACATATACATATACTGTCTGACAAACCTAAAGTGAAGCCTCTGACGTCACAGCCTAGCAAAATGGAGGCAAAATAGGCGGTTCAGGTAATTCCCACTACTCTTGGGTCTTACACTGCAGGCCCTTGAGGGGAAGTTGCGTTGTAGGTAAATGGTTTAGACAAACGAATTTGAGTCAGCTGTCGATAATGTAACACGCTGATAAAAGAACCTACGTTGGCGCGTAAGACATATTTAATAGCGCAGACGTTAATTTCTAAGCGAGTCGTACATAATAAATTCTTATTGTAAAGGAAGCCTCAGGAAATGTATTAATATTTTTTAACAATTAGAAAACTGAAATGTAAATATTTTTTCCTATTCCTGAATAATAAAAGTAGATTTCGGCGCATTAAAAAATTGTGAACATAGCAATAATCGCAGCTAAACTTTCAATTGCTAATTTGACACTATTCCCACTCATAGAATAATATTGAAAAAATACCATTGGATTGCTTGAATTTTAACCCATAAAATAAGCTTATCGAAATAATAGAGAAATTTTGAGAACATGGGATAAAAAAATAAAGTTTACCACGATGCACGTCGTTTGGCGTCGCGCAGACATCTGTTCGCCTGTATATGGTGCCTGCGCGACGTAAACTTAATTTTTTTTCGAGCGCTTGAAAATATCATTCCAGACACTATTCCCACTCATAGAATAATATTGAAAAAATACCATTGGATTGCTTGAATTTTAACCCGTAAAACCTATTGGCTGACTATAAGGGAAGACCTAAGAGTAACTGCGATAGCCTTATTCTATCCCTATTGACTTACTAACAACGAGCCGTCGCAAGTTCCCCTACATCTCCCCCTGTGCGACGTCAGAGGCTTCACTTTAGGTTTGTCGGACAGTAGATGGTCCTGCGCCTAGGGCTGCGTCATTGCTGCGCTTATGTTATCTCGCTCGCAGTCAGTCAAGCTAAGTGCGATAGCCTTATTCTATCCCTATTGGCTGACTATAAGGGAAGACCTAAGAGTAACTGAGTAACTAAGAGTAACTAAGAGTAACTAAGAGTAACACTTTAGGTTTGTCGGACAGTAGATGGTCCTGCGCCTAGGGCTGCGTCATTGCTGCGCCTATGTTATCTCGCTCGCAGTCAGTCAAGCGTGTAACGTTACAGGACCCGTTTCATTTACGAGATTTCAGGACTTGACAGTTCATAGTAGAAATATAACTTTTGTAATTTTACTTTTTTTATCTGCATTTTTTTTTAACATGTTGGTGAGATTTTTCTAATGAAAATGAAATCAAACACGATATAATTTGAACAACATTTACTTATTAATACTCATTGAGTGATTAATTTAATTTTATAATATATCGCTTGGAATGAATTACAAAAAGAAATTGCTAGAAAAATACATCAAATATCTGTACACATTGTCCGTCGAATGTGGAGGGAGTGGCAACGTTTGGTGGACAATATGAGAATCGACACACCGTTTGGTGGTCAATTATAGAATCGAGACACCGTTTGGTGGTCAATACAGGAATCGGGACACCGGTTGGTGGTCAATATAGGAATCGGAATACCGTTTGGTGGACTGTCTGGGGGAAAGGGTTACATTCGGGTAATTTATCAGAAGCTTGTAGCGAAGGTATATTTTGATAAAAATGACATATTTCAGCTCGGCAAATTTTTTGGTAAAGTTTAAACAATATTTTTTTTTTTCGGTGACCCTGGATGACAAAGCTAGGCCTAGAAAAAAATAAATTATGTAACAAAACAGGATCGGCTAGGACGAACCGCCCTCACTTTTTGTAAGACTTTGGACGCGTACTTTAATAAACGAAGTTTACACTACGCAATCACTGTCCTGTAGAAATATATATATTTGCAAAAACCGAAAAACGATTGAATATTTTGCGCCCACCCCACTTTCGGCTCCGGATATTTCTGACACAAGGAATCAAAAAATTATTTCGCTCAAAAATACATAATAGAAAAGTTGTGAATAAAAAAAAAAAATTTTTTTAAACTTTTCCAAAAACTTTGCTGAGCTGAAGTATGTAATTTGTGTCAAAATATACCTTTGCTACAAACTTCTGATAAATTATCCGAATGTGACCCTTTTCCCCAGACAGTCCACCAAACGGTGTCCCGATTCTATAATTGACCACCAAACGGTGTCTCGATTCTCATATTGTCCACCAAACGTTACCTCTCCCTCCACATTCGACGGATAATGTGTACAGGTATTTAATGTATTCTTTTAGCAATTTGTTTTTGTAATTCATCCAAAGCGATATATTATGAAATTAAATTAATCACTCAATAAGTATTAATATGTTGACTGCCACGTTGGTCACCTGCGACTAGAGATTGTTTCCTCGATATGGCCATGGTGGTCATCAGTGACTGGAGTGCCTCAAATGTTTAGAATAATAAAATAAAACAAATATCGTCAACTAAAAATTTTGCACGTCATAGCTAACTAGACATTACTTTAAATTAAAAAAAAAAAAACAAAAAATTATAAAGCATAATATAATTTTACGCTTAAAATGATGAAAATTTTCTTGTGGCCGCCTGAGAGCAACCTGTAAATCTGGCGTGACAGTCAACGTGTTAATAAGTAAATGTTGTTCAAATTATATCATGTTTGGTCGCATTTTCATCAGAAAAATCTCATCACTATGTTAACAAAATTTCGGAATACAAAAAAGTAAAATTAAAAAAGTTGGTGTTTAAATCGCTTGGTTGCCTTGACTCTCATTTCAACCTTCTCTTTTATTGGCTGTCTTTGTCTTCGTTCGGCAAACTGCAAAGCGGGCTGCGAGGCTCGGAAACAGTGTCCCTGATTCCTAAACTGTCCTGTTTAGGTTCTGTGCTGGTGGTCAATAAGAGAGACATTACTGTACTGAACAAAAAATTTGTTGTTTTATTTATCTTTTTGTCGTAAGTAAATATAAATAACAGTGAGAATTAAATATTAATAATGTCAAATGTAAAATACTTAGTTCTACAAAGGTTGCCAAATGTTTCTATCGTACTGCACTGTGAAAAAATTAATAAAGACATCCTGTTTCTTATTGGCCTTTTCTAAGTTGTATCTCGTATATGTGAAAGATAGTCAGGTTATTAAAAATATTGTGACTCATAATAGATTCGTAGTCTAAATTTACTTTTACCACTTCCTATTGCAGGCCTAACCCTCCATTACAGGAGCAAACGACGCGGATTCGTATATTACACGATGGGCCAGATAAGAGAGGTTGCTCGTCATTTTTATCACAAAGAATTACAGATCGAGTTGGTGCGTGAGGAGGTTCTTTTCGACACGGTACACGTCACCTTTCAGCTCACATTCGATAACAGGGCTTTCACGCAAGCTTCACTGGCAATGACACGTGAGGAGAAGCATTTGCCGATAGGAGCTTCTGTCTTGTTTGAAATATTCCCATTTTGCATCGTTTTCGGGTATGTTCAGAGCTACTTTATTTTTATACTTCAATGTAGGTTTTATTATACTAACAGTATTTTCCAAACTGCATTGTATTCTGAAAATTTACGTTATAGAGAATGTTAAGAAAAAGGGTAACCCACTTAAACAACGCATAGTACTCTTTAAACAGATTAAAAATTGCTTAGTAAACATAAGTTAAAATATCCATGTTGCCGGCAACAGATGAGATTTACCATTTAGAAAATTCATTTACTTTTCTTGAATGAATACACGGGCACTTTTTATCCTTTCCATTATTAGTCCGCTTTTAGTGCGGTGATTGTCGTTCAGGACAGCATCAACACTCCTACTTATCGCCTTGATAGCAACCTGAATGTCTTGCCGTTCATGCGTCGATCGCATGCCGTTTGTATGCTGCTTGCACGTTGACAACTAGGCGCTCAGTGCTGATAACGCGTTAGTGGCGAATAGAATGGACAACGCGAAATTAATCGAATTAGATCTATTTCTTAATTTCAAACTTCTATGTACCCAGTATTTTTTCTTCCTTTTTCTATTATCTTCCTCCTTACCAAGTAACAATGCTATTATAGCCATTTCTTTAATAGTAAATTTCGACATTTTTGTAAAATAGGCAATAGTTGGGAATATGGTTTCATATGTTGTCGACGTGTGGGCAGCTGAACGTTTTTGTGCAGGTACTGTGTTGTTAAATGGGCGATAGTGTGGTGAATACATATGTTGATACTGGTCTGGTGCCGGTTAGACGTTGTGCTGTTATGCTGCGTCTACATTGGCTAGAGCTGTTTGCGAGCTATTTGTGAGCTGTTCGCAAACAGCAGAGGTATCATATCCACATTAAAGCTCGCGAACAGTTGCAGAATTGTTCGCTGACTGTTTGCGGACAGTTCGTTGTAGACCCTGCTTATATGCACACGAAAATTTTGAAGCTTAAAAAGATGTCTGACGAAGATCTATCGGTGGCATCAGCTGCATGTTTCATAATAAAAGGAAATAGTGCTGGAAGAAAAAGAGAGTGTCAGTGCTGGCAGAAAAAAAATTTTCAAAAGAGAAGCGTTTCTGGTGGAATAAGTTTAATAAACGATTTATTCAAAAACGAAATAGGAAAGCCAAGCTTCTTAGCTTTACGACACGTCTAGATCCTTTGATGTACCGCCTACCGAGCGCACTCTGCTGCTCGCAGACGAGTTCGCTGTAACCTGCTTGCAATTCGCCGCAATTCCACATTGTCGGCGATCATGTCTCGCGAGCTGTTCGCGAACAGCAGTGTGGACACGGCATTAAATAGGCGATGACCTGTAAATTGCTGGCCATGGTCTTTTGACGTGCCCTATATTTATTGGTGTGGAGGGGCTTGCTTGTTCACAAGGATATTTTTTTAATGTTAATAACTAAGAAACGATGGTCAAGCGTAATTTTATTATTCTGGATTTTTGTTGTATTTTGTCTTCTAGAATTATCCCTTAAAATTTCTCCCAGGAGTGGCCGAACACTCTGTATAATTGTGTCCATCCGTGTATTGCAGTTTCAGAAGTGTCATTACATACTATTTGTTAAACATAGTGAAAATCTGTTAGCAAAATGGTGCTGATAAAACCAGCAAGTATTATTAATATGTTAATTACACGTAGGTACACCGTTACAAATTTCAAGTACGGTCGTCACACCTTCGAATCCTCGGGAAATAGCTTTGCACGACGCTATATTAGATATAATTAGAAGGATCATGAAAGAAGATATTCTAATTGAAGATGATTTTGCGGTGCAATTTGAAGATTCATATGTTCTGCACGAAAATTCAGTAATATTTGAATAAAAGAGGAGCCGTGCAGTTCTGGATAAGTGGAAAACGAAAACATCTTTCGTTTAAAAATGTACAAAGTCAATTTGGAAAAGTAACATCTTTATCTCAACTCCCTATGTAGGAAGTTAGTATGAACAAAGGTGGATGCTTACAGGATAAGAGAATTGCAGTTGTAAAATATGTACTTCAAAAATTTTAAATTGCTAATGAAAAAAGATGATAATTCATGATATTGATATTCGACGATGGGCTTTGAAGGCAAAAAATGTGATCAACTATTTGTTCAAAGCGGGAAATTGGTGGTTTTGGAATTCCAAAAGGTACAGTGGAATTGTGTTATGTAAGGTAATCAAATTTATTAAATAGTTAGTTTATGCAAATATTGAAGGATTACAAACAATAAGCAACGCCTTTGTGAATGATGTAAAATCCTTAATAAAGCATATTGGTGAAAACAACGTTTATAATGCAGACGAGAGTGGCTTTTAATTAGAAATACATTCAGGACGCATATTAATAGAAAGAGGTGTAAAAAAAGTTTAAGGTGCCGTTCAATCTTCTATCATTCTTTACTCACAATTACACAATTCTACTTGAAATGTCTGCATGTAGAAAGTTACTATGCTGAAAGTTGTTTATTGTGTTGAAAGAGTCTATCGCAACTCTAGGACCTCAGATATAGGAAATCCCCTTTAGATCAAAATATTATTATTTGATTTCCTGAAACTGACATTAACCAGCTATTTTCCAGCACACTGTGTACAAAATGTGCACTGTTGTGATGTGCCTGGAGTAAAAAGTATCTCTGTTTCGAAGAATTTATTGAACATTACCATTTTTGTAATGAATATAAATCATAGAAAATAAATGCCTATTAAACTATACAAAGACAAAAATATATATGCATATACAGGGTGTCCCTTAACTCCTCGAACATCCTGAAATGGGGGGGAACTGAGGTGACTCTGAACAACTTTTTCCTTTTCCAAAATCCAGTTTGAAGCTTCGTTTTTGAATTATTAACGAAAAACACTGGCCAATTACAGCGCGCGTAGAGCCCGCGCTCAGGGACGGCCGAACAGAGATGCACCCGCGCGAGCGAACAAATGCGTACGCGTGACTTCTCGGTTCTCGATAGCTGTCAAAAAACTTTCACTTTGCACTGCTGTTTTTATAAGGCTTAGAGAAATGGTTTTTGGCCGTCATTCCGACGTTTGTATAAATTTGTAAAAAAACTGCAATTAGTCTGTATCGCGAAGAAAATAGCGAAGGTCGTTTTTACAACTTTTTTATCTGAGCTCGAAATGAAAATCTAAAAAATACGTTTTGTAGATCTACGTCAATTATACACACGGTGAAAATTTCATCGAAATCGGTTAATGTTTCTGTGAGCTACAAACGGTTAAAGATGATGAAAATGGCACTATCACGACTTTCCGCGTAAAACTGTAATAAATCTGCAGATTCTTACATCTTTCGATGCCTGTTGCTTGTTTCTCCATCAACATATTTCGATGAAATTTTATAATTGACATCGATTTCCAAAACGTATTTTTTTTCTTTTTCATGAATAACAAGTAAGTCGTTTAATAACTGTGTTATTAACTGTGTTATCGTTTCTTTATTCCGAGAGGAATAAAGTGTTTTATTACTTATGAAAAACTTACCCATTCGTCCACGAATTAATCTGCTTCGACGGAACTGGGTCAGTTTGTCGATCCTGACCTATCCGAAACATCTGATGTTACGACCGTGTCGGTGAACTCACATGATCGTTCTTCGCCAAACGTCGCGCGGTCCGCGGGGAAAGTGTGGAAAAAAACAAAAGACGTCTCGGCGTTTTCGACGTCTTCTTTCGGCGTTCGACGTTTATTGTTGCGATGTCGATGTTTCTTGTGTCTGTATTAACGCTCATCGGTGAACTCACTTCCCCACCGTCCCTGAGCGCGGGCTCTACGCACGCTGTGATTGGCCAGTGTTTTTCGTTAATAACTCGAAAACGAAGCTTCAAACTGGATTTTGGAAAAGGAAAAAGTTGTTCAGAGACACCCCAGCAACCCCCCATTTCCGGGTGTTCGAGGAGTTACGGGACACCCTGTATATAGAAATAACAGTAACCATCTGTTTAGTATGGGTGACGCTGATACGTTTTTTTTTCTCAGCGTCTCGTCTATGTTTGTTTGATTGATTGCATAGCGACGTGCCTTCCTCGCGTATCAAAATAAAGAAGATTCATAATTAAAATAATATCTTTTAATTTATTACCATAATTCTAACACACACTTTAAGCATTCGAACATTGCAAAAAAAGTTCTAGAGCGAAAACAAGAGCAACTTGACATGCAAAAGTTGACTTTATTACAATGTTGTTCTACGCGACGGAATTCCACATATTTCATGCTGGAACGATTATATGCAAACAAATGTCCCATTTCAAATGCAACAGCAGATCGAGCCGTTACTAGTACAAACACAGCAAAAAATTTAGAAATCAATGAAAATCAGCGGGAGCTAATAGAATATTTAGTTAACGCGCTAAAACCATTGCAAATTGTAACTACTTTTTTTTGTAGCAAAGGTCATTCTTCAATTTCAATGGTATAAGATTATTAATTAAGAATTTAATTCAAAAACATTTAACATTGCAAGACGATTGTTGCGAGATGCGCCCTTTTTCCGACTCGGGTGTCGGAGTAACGCCGTGTTAGGTACGAGACTTTGGTCTATTTTCTACGAGTGTTGAAATTGTTCTTTTCACGGCGAGTGTTAAAAATGTTCTGTCTTTTCGGAGGACGATTCCTCCTGAGGGAGGCGCGATTTCCCTCTCTACGCTTCGAGGCTCCGATGGGGGTGAAGCACAAAATTTGACCTAATTGGTCGACTTTGTCTCCACCCCATGAGAGATAGAAACGAGGGAAGGGGTACGCGTACCACCATGCACTTCCGTGACTAACGGGAAGTGCTCGGTTTTCTCGATATTTTATGGCAGGGCCTGGCTGGTGTCTCGAGAGTTTAGCCCTAACGGCGCCATGCCACATGTGCCGAGACTTGACCGTTCGACGCTTCAAAAGGGACTTCTATTATTTTCGCGCCGTGTTACGACCGTCGAAGTCCTTGTCAAGGTTTACGTACCTTGCGTAAGAACTCCGACGGTGCATCTTTGGTGACATAGATGGGACCTACATGCACGATTGGAAGTAGGCCATTGAAAAGGTTTATTTTACGCATTCTTGGTTCCCGATATCCCCTTTGGAACGTCGATGGACTTACATCTGCAACGCAGATGTATATTCATCGAGCATGTACGAGCAGGAATTTAAGTGGTGAGAATTATTATTTTCTAGGAAAACTACAAGTGCGATGCATGATGGTATTCGTCCTTTGTTACGACGTAACAACGATAATGATGAAACAATTAATAAATTGAAGCAAACTATTGTTTCTAAACTTGTTCAGCGTTTTGGTCTTGATTACAAAAAACAATTTTGTAACTTTGAAGCATATTCTTTATTTTTTCGATTCAAGATACAAATATCTAGATCACGAACCCATACATGCAAGAGCTGTTATATGTACATATGTGCAAAAGTAAAAAGTTCACTTGAAGTTTCGTCTTTAAGTGCACCAAACATAAAAGAAAATTCATTCCGTACAAGTGCTTTACAATTTCTATACGACTTACAAGAATTACAAGTAAAAGTTGATTTAGTTGCTTTTGAATTGTGGAAGACGCAAAAAACTAAATATCCGTGAATCGCAAAACTCACAATGAAATGTTTAAACATACCAGCAACATCAGTTGCTTTCGAAAGATGTTTTTCAACTGCTGGGAACATTGTAACACCCAAAAGAAATCGATTGTTGCTAGAAAATGTAAATACGTTAGTGTTTTTGCATCAAAACAGAGATTTCATTGAATAAATTTTGTTTATGAAAATGATCGTTTAACTTATTTTTCCACCCACAACCTCGAAAATTGTGGTACCATAGTCTTCACATAGTAAATTAATACCAATGGTCTACAAATCACACGAATTAAAATGCGGATGCATTGTTACACGTGAAACAAATATACGTGAAATAGTACACGTGTACCCGTGTATGCAAAATGACACCTACTTCAATACGTGCGCATGAAATATGATGCAGCACAAAATATTACAATATATATTTCGCGTCGCTCTCTCCCGATAAACTAATGTCCGGAGAGTTCCAATAAAGTCGAGTGTGTTATAATTGTTGTGTGCACTTCGAAAGCTAAACGAGTTCTTTTCTTGGAGTGTCTATGTTCGCTCTTTTATTAACTAGGTGTGTGTTGTGATTGATGGTGTGAATGCGGAGGAGGTGGTGGAAGTGTGTGGTGATTGGTTTTTTCGGGATGCTTGAGGGGTGTCTGCCTGATGGTGTGGAAGTGGGGAAATTGTTGTTACATAGATTTGTTGTATTGCTGTGTACATAGAATTACTGGTGTCGAGGGTCTGTTTTATGGTCTTGACGCATGTGGTGTCCGGGTTTAGAGTCTTCGAAATTTTTGCTGTAATAAAGCAATTGACGGGCCATGTCGGCTAAGACTTCTCTTTACGGTCGTCGGTACTCCCGAACAAAATATATGTACATACATGTACACGTGCATTTTCAATACACGTTCAAAATCATGATCTCTAATTGGAACTCCTCAAGGACAACTTGGAAGACATAAACAGCCACGACTTACTAAAGTTTATCAAAGAAACCAAGCTATTTAATAAAGTATTATAATGAAAAGTACAACACTGCACTACCATCCTCCTCTCCATGGTGTCGCTAATAACCTGGTAGATGATGCGACCTTAAACTTTAATAAAAAAAAAATTACTTTATTATGTAAGGTTCTCGAGTTTTTATTTTGTTTGTTCTCACTAACAGAAGACGTGTCATTAAGTTGGAGTTTCTACAGGGCTAAATAGAAATAAGTGTCATTTGTAAAAGGACTTATAAAATATTATTTCTTAATTTTGTAACGCTTAGTTTTAAAGACTAAAACAGTATTTATATAATTTAGTGGACACTCTCGGCTGGAACAATCACGGTGCATAGGTATACAGGGTGTCCCGTAACTCTGGTAACACCCGGAAATGGAAGGTTGTTGGGGTAACTCTGAACAACTTTTTCCTTTACCAAAATGTTGCTTGAAGCTTCGTTTTTGAATTATTAACAAAAAACACTGGCCAATCAGAGCGCGCGCTTAACCACGAGAGCGTTGGCTCTCGACCGCGCTCGGTCGTGGTCGTGAACAAACGCATTGGTACAGCATGGGTATCGAGGGAAGCGTGCAGCAAATGTTACATCGTCTTAAATTAAGAATAATGTGGAATTATTCGTTATATTATGTTTAATTTATTAATTTATTAATTAAAATTCCGTTTGGTAAGTTTCGACATGCCTTTTTGGATTTTTGCAAGTAGGATGTCGCTCTACGATTCACCTTGGATTTTCATTGTCAAATGTTCGCAAAATTATGTCAGCATTTGTAACATTCTATTATCAGGTATACAGGGTGTTTTTTTTATCTCGAAAAATTGGAATATTTCGTGAGAGACTAAACCTATAAAAAAAAACAAAAGTTCTTTGGTATCGCTGATTGACAGCTATTAGGCTGCATGTTGTAAAGAAAGATTGAATTTCTTATCTCACCTTATGCTTCTCAATTTAGTGACATAAATAAACGAAATTTATTTCTATTTACCAATGTTTAACTAAAGGAAAATTTTCACCGTTCATACTGACACTTGTAACATTTGGTAACTTGAGAAGCATAAGGAGAAATAAAAAGTTCGATCTTTGTTTACAGCGTGCATCCTAATAGTCGTCAACCAGCGATTCAGGCTTATTTGACTCCTTAGGAACTCATCACCTCACGAACTCATGACTTTGAAATTTTCCCCCGCCACTCAACCTGCAAAAAAATAATTTGCACCATATGGTGTCCCACTTCACACCAAATAACTTTTGTTGAAACATTTTTTTGATAGGTTCAGTCTTTGACGAGATATTCCAATTTTGTGAGATAAAGGAAACACCCGGTATAAGCGTCAGTTTTCACTTGATACGGAACTGATATATCCATAGCGCGTCTGTACTAACACGGCAGTAATTAAAAAACGAAGTCTCAAACACATTTTTTTATTATTGATTTTTGTCTTATTCTGACTTCTAGAATTACCCCTTAAAATTTCTTCCAAATATTTTTGGATATACCGTATATCTAGGGGAAGAGAAGGCAAGATGGGTACGTTAAGAAGAAATTACTTTAGAACATTATACTAAGTTAAACACAAAAAAATAATTTTAGACATGATGATGTCCCATCTTCTCCCATACATGGAGCAAGATTATGTGCAACTATTTACACATGTCTTACATAAGCAACGCCTTCGTCCTCGTCCCCTTCACCGGTACATCGAAGAAATTACTTTAATTATTACTACTCGACAGAGAATGAGAACTCTCGATAGAGAATGACCTTTCTCTCCAACGTAGTTTAGAGAACAGTAAAAGCAGCAGTCGCCGTACGATAGCCCATATTTGCTTGCACATATTCTTCAACGGCTTTTCGCATCGACTCTTCGGACCAATTTTGTTGGCCTGTCTTTCTTTTGTAGCTCCGTAACATTCTGTCTGAAAATGATTGTTTATGGAAATGTCCCCGTCTTACTCCAAATGTAATATCGAAACTAACTGAATGATAACACTTTCATTTGTTTATGAATAACTTCCGCAAATACAAAAATAACTACTTTAAGAAACTGCCTAACTGATAATATTCAAGAATTAATACATTAAAAATGTAACTTACTTGCTGAAGTACAAAAGATAAAGAAAAATAAGATCAGAACTACGAGAAACAGAAAAATGGTCATTTTACACGCATAAGGACGTTACAAACTGACTGAGATTTTTGGCGCTGTGCAAGCTTCATGTTTTTATAGATTTCATAGTTCTCAAAAAGATTGTAGCACTCCTATAGAGAAATGAACACTAACCCTGTCTTGCTCCGTGACTCTATCTTGCCCCCTCTTTCACTATACAGCATGCCAGTTTTAAATGTCAACAAGTGATTATTTTTGCAAGTATCAGTGAATCCGTATTTCTTTAGTGGTAATAAGAGCTATGGTGCAGTCGTTTAACTATACGAGTATATTTTCCAGCAATCGATAAATAATACACGGATTTGCGAACAATACAATTCAGCGGAGCTCGCTGAGAGATTATCCACGTTCTGCAACACAAAATCGTGGAAATGTAAACGGTGCGAGACGTTGCAAAGGCGACGAGAATAATAATAACGCTGAAGCGGCAGCGGTAATGAAGAGTTGCGATGATTGTGAACTGGCGATGTTTCCGAAAGGACGGCGAATGAGCCGCTGCGTACTCTCGTCCGTTTTTTATACCTCGCCGAGGGATCGCCACCGACGATCTGGATTGGGGATTTTCAAAAAAATCCAGCCAACGGATCGATCATCGGTGAACGACCGCTCGGCGAGGTTATCGCCCTGATGACGTAATTGTTGTCAGTCAGAGCGAGACGGAGCGAGACAGTTCATTGCCCTGTGATGACGGTTGCCGGCATCTAGCCCGGACCCAAACATTCGGCTCAGTGTGTGCGTGAATGCGTGTGCCCGGGATTAGACGCCGGCAACCGTCACCGCGCTCGAATTATAACATCGATTGCTTTTGCAACAATCAGAAATGCGAAAAAATGTGTAAGCACAGCTTAAATGAATTTAACACAGGATAGTGTGGTATCCAAAAATGTATTAAACTATAGTTCGAAGCGACTGCTAAGTGTTTAACACAGGATAGTGTGGTATCCAAAAATGTATTAAACTATAGTTCTAAGCGACTGCTAAGTGTTCCGGTGTCCGTCTCGCTCGACGGCTATTTCCAGAGTGTCCTTCCCGCGTCGTATTCCGCGTTGCTCCGAAAAACCGTTGGAGCCCCCTCGTTCGACTTTCCGGGGAAAGGGCTTAGTTTATGGGACCCTCAGGTACCCGCGCGCTTTCTCTTCCTGGGTGACAAAGTCCAGGCCACCACTTCGCCTCCGGAATCTCGCATTTCTTATGGCTTTCTCTTCCTGGGTGACAAAGTCCAGGCCACCACTTCGCCGCCGGAATCTCGCATTTCTTATAAATGTTTCAAATAAAAGTTGTATGGTATCGAGGGGGACATATCATGATGATAATTGTTTCACGTTGAGACAACGTTGAAGAGTCCTGTGAAGGTCACGTTTAAATTTTTAAATGGAACCCTATACTTTCTATTGCATATTCTTGTAGTTAATACTGAGATGTATTCAAAACACTACCTACATATGTATATATTTTTCGTAAGCTGTTATTGAGTTATTGATTTTGTACATCATGGTGGTTCTAAAAAGAACCGATTTTGTATGTGCGTGTGTGTGCTTCAAAATAGTGTAATCTAAGGTGGCTATCCTTCAACATGTCCTTCATTGTTAAGAATGCAATCTGTGTTGGAATTGCTTTTCCACCTTCTTTAACATTTTAGATGTTATTTTTGCACATGCACTACTTATACGTTGGCGTAATTCCATTACACTGTCAACTGGAATGTGATAAACTATTTGTATTAGATACCCCCACAGAAAGAAATCGCATGACGAAAAATCTGGCGAACTTGGTTGCCATGATATTGACACTGTTCAATTCACTTATTTTGAAAATTTTCATTCAACCATTTCTTTACTGTTGACATATAATGTGGAGGTGTACCATTTTGTTGGAACCACATATTTCTTCTTTCTTTTAATTCCATACTGTCCAAAATGTCAGTTGGGTATGTTTGCAAAAAATGTAAATATTTTTGTCCATTGAGCATTTCGTCTAAAAAATACGGACAAACTAATTTCCGATTAAATATCCCACAGTACACCATCACTGAGTTTCGGTACTGATTGTTTCTTTCCAAGATCCAATATGGATTTTTCTTAGACTACATTCTATTAAATTGTGTACAGGTAACGCCGTTTGTGTGAAAAATGCATTCGTCCATTCGCATGAGGTAACGAATAAACTTCGGATTTATTATTATCAATTGTTTTCGTTTAGAAAAGCACCAAGGTCGATCGAGTAATCTGACCGCGGTGTACATACATACATAATGTATGTATTTATGTCCAGCAACGCTAATGTCGGTGCAGCAGCACGTAAACTTTGAAGGTTAATAACTCAACAATGGCTTACGAAAAATACATGTGTAGGAGTGTTTTGAATACGTCTCAGTATTAGCTATAAGAATATGCAATAAAAAATAGAAGATTCCATTTAAAAATTTAAACGTGACTTTCACAGGACTCTACAACATTATCTTAAAGGCGAGTCGGTGGCTCGGTGGGTAGAGTGTCGGACTCGTAGTCTGTGAGGGTCCCGGGTTCGAATCCTGGGAGTGGCGAAAAATTATCAAAGTGGTTTTTTTTTCCCTCATTACGAAGACAAGACCTACTCTCCGGATCACGGGGAGGCTGATTTCAATGATTTCCCATTTTTCCGGGAGATCTGCGAATTATTAGCCACCCAAATCGACCACCCCTACCCGCAAGGGTACTCGTCGCCGTAGCTCCTACTGACGGAGTATAGGGTAAAAGGGGGGTGGCCGGCAGACACAACGGTCCTCTGGGTTGCCAAGCCCGGTCGACCGGAATCACAGCCAGCCCACTCACTATAAAGGAATTGCCTCGGATGAATTTACGTGTGGACCTACAACAACTGACATGGAGGTGCCTGCACCGACCAGGCCCCGATGGACAGAAGAGAAGAAACGGCCATGATGCTCGCCAAGGAGGAGGCACACCTCATGCTCGAGGGAGAAAGATTTCTGAACCAAGCCCTGAAGAGGATATTTCAACCAAGAACGTTAGAGGCCATCAAAGGACAAAGGAGGAAACCTGCCTAGAAAACTATGGTGCAACGGTTGATCACGGAGCTGACAACCGTGAGACCAGCACCTGAGCCTCCACCTCAGGATACCACCGACGAGGACGATCCGATACTAGTTCATCTGACCAATCTCCAGACGCTAAGGGAAAATAGTTACCGACCAGCCGAACTCCAAGATATCGTAGATCACATAAGGATACGAGACCAGGAGGAATCTATACAATATCTCACAATCTACTTGCGGAAAATGCACCGACCACCTCAAGCCTCTAGGAAGCCACGTCGAGAAACTCCGAATCAACGGCCACAAACACGCAGGCAGTAGCGGCGCCACGAATACGCCATGATACAACTACAATGGCGCCGGAACAGGAAGAGATGCATGACGAATATTCTGGACGGACTAGGAAAAATGGAACAGCTCCCTCGAGAAATCATGGAGCCCTTCTGGAAAGAAGTGATGAGGGGAGCTTCCAGTGCAACGCCTCCTACATCTGAAGAATGCACCGTCGTCCATACAGACATATGGGCACGGAAATTAAAGAGGCGATGTTACCAAGAGGTACAGCGGCAGTACCCGATGGGCTCACCGCGAAACAACTTAGAGCCATACCTATGGGCATCCTCATAAGAATATTCAACATTATACTGTTCTGTTGGCGACTACCACTGCACAGCAAGAACAGTATTCCTACCAAAAATCACGGATGCTAGGGAACCGGGGGACTTCAGACCAGTAACAGTTCCACCGGTGATGACTAGATGCCTCCACAAAATACTGGCCACCAGAACAACTGCCGCAATCAAAGTGGATGACAGACAAAGAGCATTTAGAGCCACTGACGGATATAGGGATAACACCTTCCTACTTGATTTGGTTCTGAAGTACCACCACAACCGGTTCAAGGACCTGTATCT